>NW_005187413.1:2241754-2243622 GCF_000239375.1 Pundamilia nyererei | reverse complement strand
GATGTCTGAGGGCGTCTGTCAGGGGAAGTGGTGGGGGGAGATAGGCCTCCATACCTTAGAGGGCCTGAAACCAGTTTTGGTGTTAACAGAAAGTTTCTAGGTACTTCAGGAGCAGCCACTTATAAGTGACTAATGTCTTTCAGGAGTGGAGGTTAACCAGGAACAGCAGTTCATGGTGGACACAAAGGGTGCTGGAGGTCAAGGTCACCTGGTGGTAGAACTGGTGAGTGTCAGAGAAACCTCATATTGACCTGTGTGGAAAATATAACTGTTAGTAACAGTCAGTCTTTTTATTAAGGTTGGATAAGGAAAATACTTTTTCCAAAAATTTTACATTTTGGAAAATCTGATTGTTTCCTTTCTGCATATGTGGTGTTAGCTGAGTCCCAGTCAGCAGGCAGTACCTTGTAAAGTTGAGCCTCAGCCCGGTAAAGCAGATGTGAGTTTGGTCCGTTACACCCCCACAAAGGAGGGAGTGTATGCTGTTAACGTGTCTTATGATGGACACCCCATCCCAGGAAGCCCCTTTCCTGTGGAGGCCCACCTGCCTCCAGACCCCAGCAAGGTAATATCAGTTTGTTCTGTAACCTGCCAATTTTACTTGGTCTGTTTTAACATGTTAGACACCTGTATCATTAATAATGTGTTACATCTTGTTTTAGGTGAAAGCCTTCGGTCCTGGTCTGAAGGGAGGCTTAGTGGGGAACCCGGCTGAGTTCACAATCGACACTAAAGGTGCCGGCACTGGAGGTCTGGGGCTGACGGTGGAGGGGCCGACCGAGGCCAAGATCGAATGTTCAGATAACGGCGATGGGACCTGCTCAGTCTCCTACCTGCCCACAGAGCCTGGAGACTACCTGGTTAACATCCTGTTTGAGAATGTCCACATCCCCGGATCGCCATTCAGAGCTGACATCCAGATGCCCTTTGACCCCTCCAAGGTGGTTGCCTCAGGATCGGGCCTGAAGAGAGCCAAGGTGAGAGTCTGCAGGGGGAGTGAAATCTGGATGAGTGCAACAAATATGCTGCTACAACACTGCTTCTGAATTTCTCTGCAGCTCAGAATTTTGGCTCGTTAATCTTAAATTTGTAAAGTTAGCTGCTCTTTTATGTGGTGATCTCTGGGTTTCAGTAGGGATGCAGAACCACCTCCTCCCCACTTCACCCAGTAATATGTTCCAGTCTTTGTTGTAGCAGCATTTTCCAGTCTTAGTGGGAGTTTCCGTCTTATTGCGCAAAAATCTTCATAGCTTTTGACTGTATGGTGTAATTTCCTCCACTGGGTGTGTTACAAGCAGCAAGAAATGTGACAAATTGACCTGCACTTGATCCATGATGGCAGCCTTTCCTGCTTTTCTTACAGCCAGTGGATTCATTCCTCTGTTTAGGGAAGGTGTATGTGTGAAGTGGTGACTTCTGAAAAGTAGTGCCAGTCAAAATGTGTGACTAACTAGGGAATGAAAAAGGGTGTCCCACATGAACTGAGACACCCGGTCAGCCAATATGTATGTGGTGGACTCTGCTGAAATGCAGCCAGGAAGAAATTTTCAAGTTCCTCAGAATTTATTCATGCAATAGGCACAAGTTCAGTTTTTCATTGTTCGAAAGTTGTGCTGCTTTTTAAGTTCCTTAATCTCATCTCATCCTGTCCTGTGTCTGCTTTAGAGTCTGACTCATCCTTTAAAATACTCTCCTGTCCTGAAAGTCATAAAGTCTGATCCATGTTACTGTCTCTTCAGGTTGGGGAAACCAGTGTTGTAAATGTGGACTGCTCTCAAGCTGGACCGGGTGAACTCAGCCTGGAGGCTGCGCTAGATTCACCCCCAAGCAGCCCTACTGGTTCAGGCCTGGGCTCAGGTAACTATTTA
>NW_005187413.1:2220144-2241082 GCF_000239375.1 Pundamilia nyererei | reverse complement strand
CTGGAAAGCTGTCGTTTGGCTTTGTCAACAGACATGTTCATTGGTGAAACTCCAGGTTTTCTGTTTAAAGCAAAAATTTTGGTGGTTCTCCATGTAGCACAAATTCTAATTTCATATTCCAGGTGCAAAAGCGAAGACTGAGATTGTGGATAACAAAGACGGGACCTACACGGTGACCTACATCCCTCTGACTTCTGGCATGTACACCCTGCTGCTGAAGTATGGAGGAAAGACAGTCCCTGGTTTCCCTGCTAAGGTGATGGCGGACCCTGCTGTGGACACCTCCAAAGTCAAAGTGTTTGGACCTGGAGTGGAGGGACAAGGTACAGTATATATTTAGTTTGATACAAATCCAGTTTGGGAAGAATAATTTAAATGAGTGGCGTTCAAGTTGAGCAGTACTGTTTATTTTTTCCTGTTTGGTTTGCATTATCCTGCACAGTTGAATATTATACAAGTTAGAAGTCATAGAAAGTGAATTATGCAACTTAATAGCATTCGCTACAGTGGTTAATGAACCTAATATGATCATCCCAAGCACACGCTGAGAGTACATAAGCTCCACCCACCTGCTTATGTTTAATTGAGGGGCAGCCAATCACAAAACATTTTTTTAAATAGGGTGGCCTTACAGGGGGAGGAGATAAAATGGCTTATGTCAGACTGGGTTTAATTGAGAGACTCCACTATTGTGCTGAACTTTGAAGTGTTAATATTCAATGCTTCTCTTCATTTTTTGTGAATTGAAGAATTTTGTGTTGAGGGACTGTGTGTATTTTATGTAGTATAGTTTTTAAATCTCTTTGTGATATCGGGGTAATTTCCAACTTGATAAAACTCCTTCATAAGTCAACAGGTAGAGATGACTTGACAGCCTGAGTAAGTTTGGTGATGATCAAAAAACCCCTTGTGCCCAGTCAGAGTTCTGCTTAAAACACGCCTTCATCTGTTTCCCTCCCTCCAGCTGTTTTCAGAGAAGCCACCACAGAGTTCACAGTGGATGCTCGTTCTCTGACCCGGCGGGGTGGCGACCACATAAAGGCGGCGGTCAAGAACCCGTCTGGAGCTCTGACAGACTGTGTGGTTACAGACAAGGCCGATGGCACCTACTGTGTCGAGTACACTCCTTTTGAAAATGGTAACGCCTCCAGTCAGAACTGAACTGCTCAACATAAAACCTTTTTGTTGTGAAGTCCGTTTCATTTGTGTCAATCTTTATTTTAGGCGTCCACAGCGTCCAGGTTCTGTATGATGACACTCCAGTTCCCAATAGCCCATTCAGGGTTTCTGTGTCAGAGGGATGTGACCCGAGCAGGGTGGTGGCTACTGGCCCCGGGCTGGAACAAGGCCTGACTGACCAGCCCAACAACTTCAACATCTTCACCAGGTACTGCTGGGCAATAAAGTATGCACGTATATCCTTATAAATAAGGAGCAATAAAGTAGATAACTGTATGAGTCAGTAAAGATTATAGTTAACTGACAGAAAACTAAAACTACACTTTTACAGGGAATATTTAATTTAAGACTCTTTGGTTATATTTTTAAATGCACAATGTGTGACGAGGCATTATGCCTTTTTGTTTCAGTCTTTTTTTTCTTTTTCTTTTTTTTTTTTTAAGCCAATACAAACAAAAGGTAAACATTCTGTCATTTGCGCACAACATTTGTGCACAAATGACAAAATTGGCAATAAAATCATGTAAATCATCCTGTATCATCTGCAAACATTTGAACATTTTGACAGCCGTTGGTAGATAAAGTACAAATAATTTGGATGTGGTGTTCCTTCAGAGGGGCAGGTATTGGTGGCCTTGGCATCACTGTGGAGGGTCCATCAGAGTCTAAGATGTCTTGCACAGACAACAAAGATGGCAGCTGCAGTGTGGAGTACATTCCCTTCACACCAGGAAACTATGACGTCAACATCACCTATGGAGGAGAACACATCCCTGGTGAGATGATCTTTTTTTTTAAAAATTATTATTTTGGTTCCCTTACTAGCATAATAAGCTGTAGCACAGGGGATGGTTAAACCTGTAAAGCGTGCAGGAAAAACCCTACCTTTTAAAAATGGAAAGACAAGCATTCAGAAACAGTTCAGAGTAAACCAGGTGAGGTGTGAGGTGTTTCAGGCATGTCCACGCTGGACACAGAACACGCTGGAAAGATTATTTCTCTGAGCTAGTTGAGGGAACACCTCAGCATCCTGAAGCGTTTGCGTTTAACAACCCTTGTAGTTTATAAAACAACTTTCTTTGAGTGTATTTCATCTTAAGACCTTTCGCTTAGACTGCTGCCCTTGCAACTCAAAGTTGGATAAGGAGTGAATGGAGAAGGCATTTCATTTGTTTGAGACAATTTTCAACTGCAAGTTAATCACATTTGAGTCTTTTGTGTGTGAGTTGGTTAAAATAGGGTGGAAAGATCAGTATTTCTGGACCACAGTGGAGCTCTGTGGCATAGATAAACAGGAACTGGATCCAGATGGTTTGGGTCAGTTTTCTGAGATTTGTTGACAACAGAAAGAGAGAAGAATTTAATCAGACTTAATTCTGGTAATGTGAGAAGGCTCATGAATGGAGGAGGAATGGTTCTCATCAACATGAAAAACAGGAATAAACTAATTTAGCACAGCTTCACTAAGCTGTTTCACATGTGTTCATCTCTTAAAGATCTTTAATGTCACTTTAATAACACTTTGTTGCCTTTTCTCTCATTTGTACCTATAAACAGATGCTAATGATAAAAGGTGCAGTTAATGTTTAGTTGACATTACAAAAATGCTGTTATTGGTTGTTTGAAGACATGTTGAGGGTTTTGGCTTAATGTTTTAAAGATGTCAGTTTTAAATTTCTTGGACTGTGGTCTGAAAAGTTCTCATGTTTCTTTGTTTGACAACTTTTATGCGATGACTTTGTTTCTGCAGAGTCATTCAGCAGATACTGCAGCACTGTTATCTCTGTAACTTTGCATTTGTGGAGTGATTCACAGACATGTTGTCAGACAGTTATCCAGTATCTAGGAGTGCATTTTATTAGCATTTATTAAGAGGTGGCTTCACTCTGCACATCTGTCTACATGTCTGTGATGTCTCTGCTGCATGTGCTACAAACATTAAAGTGTCAAACAGCACGCTCTGCTACGAGTCTTGCTAGTTGTGTTTACACCTAATTTATTTTTCTGTACTTAGGGAGTCCATTTAAGGTCCCAGTTAAGGATGTGGTGGACTCTAGTAAGGTCAAAGTTTCTGGTCCTGGAGTGGCGTCAGGAGTCAGGGCCAATATCCCGCAATCGTTCACAGTGGACTGCAGGAAGGCCGGCGTGGCGCCCCTGGCTGTGGCAGTCGCTGCTCCCAAAGGCATTGCAGAGCCTGCGGAAGTGACTGATAATGGAGACGGGACTCACACAGTGTCCTACACACCGTCTGTGGAGGGACCGTACTCGGTGGCTGTAAAATATGCTGAGGAGGACGTCCCACACAGGTACACAGCTGTAGCAGTACAGCAGCAGAAGGAGTCGGGCAGCTTTGTGAAAATGTATACATTTGATTTGTTCTGGTTTTTTATAATTGAACTGCTGACACCTCAAATGATGGACTTAAGCTAAATTTAAGATTATATGAAACTACAGTGACTGATTATCCAGATAAAAATGCATGCAAAGCAGACCTTTTGAGTCGATTCACTCTAACAGCCAGAGGTGAACACTGTATTACTCTATCGCTGGTAATTTTTGTCCCTTTGATATCTGCTTGCTGTTGTGGTTCATACCGTCGATCAGTCTTTACTGTCTCTGATCTTTCAGTCCCTTCAAGTTTCGGGTTCTGCCCACTCACGATGCCAGCAAAGTACGAGCCAGCGGCCCCGGGCTGACCAGCGGCGTCCCCGCCAGCTTCCCCGTTGAGTTCAATATCGACGCTAAAGATGCTGGCCAAGGCCAACTGAGCGTGCTCATCACGGTCAGTATCACACACATAAGCATACACACACTAAAGTCGACCCCACACAGATTGTTATTCACTTCCTTCCTCTTCAGGACCAGGATGGCAAACCTAAGCAGCCCAGGATCCATGACAACGGTGATGGTACATACCAGGTATCATACATCCCTGACCGTGCTGGCCGGTACACCATCGTTATAAAATATGGTGGCGATGACATCCCAGCATCACCTTACAGAGTCCGTGCCACAGCAACTGGTGATGCCAGCAAGTGCACCGTGACCGGTATGTGATCGGAGTCTGACAGAAGGAATCTCATTTATTTTTAGGAGTCTGATTAATTCACAACGTGTACTTCTCCCAGGTTCAGGCGTGGGTCCCACTGTGGCCATTGGTGAGGAGCTGAGTCTGGTGGTGAATGCAAAGGGTGCTGGTAAAGGGAAAGTGAGCTGTGTGGTGGTTCAGCCCGATGGCACAGAGGTGGAGGCCGAGGTGCTGGAGAATGAAGATGGCACCTTTGACATCTTCTACACTGCGCCAGCTCCTGGCAACTACGTCATCTACGTCCGCTTTGGAGGGGAAAACATCCCACGCAGTCCCTTCAAAGTCACGGTGAGAAGAGAACTCATATTAGACAAACACTTTGAAAGCAGATGTCGCGGTCATCCAGAGTATCAAACATGTCCTTGTACACTGATTAACCTCATCTTAGTTTGACTGTTTGTTTTGTTTCTTTGTTTTTCCTGCTCGTTGTATTGGGCCTTTCATCGTCTTTCCTTGTGTTTGTGTGGGAGGGATCAAGTCATGTCACAGTGGAAGAAATTTTATTTGAACTGATGCGTATTTCAGTCTTAACAAAGCAGCTGTCTTTAGGCTGCACAGACAGATAAATGTTATTTCTTGAACTCTGATGTGATCAGATGTGAGGACTACATTTTAAGTGGATTAAAAAAAATGGGTTGGCTTTTGTGCTTACAGCCAGAGCCTGCCCAGACCATATAAGGGATATCTGACATCATATCAGATGGTGTTTAGAGCAGTCTGATGCCTACATTTTTGGCTGGACAATAAAGGCCGAATGCATAATGGTTCTGCTTTAGAGAAACTTGCATAACTAATTATAAATAAATATCCTCAAAAGGTCCTCAAAAATGGAGGGCAACAAAAATATAGGAAATTGATGCTATTCTTCTCTTATATTCCTAAAAAGTTTATTCCAGCCTGATAAGTGGGTGGAAATATGAGAACTTGATGTAATTTCTTAATGTTAAGGACAGAACACGTAAGATGTTTCTAGCCATTAATGGAAACTGCTGGTGGTGATCGCAGGTGTTTGTTTTCCACTCCAAACATAACTATGGACTTTGTGTAAAGAGACTCCCACATGTGTGTGAGATGTGTTAATCCTTACTGTCATGTCACCAGGCTACTGATGAGGTACCCATGATGAAAGGGCAGACATCTCTACAGCAACGGGCCGCTCCCCCTGGGGCTGGCTTCAAGCCATGGGTACCCCATTACACACACTTACACATGTTTTTAAGCCCTTCAGCAGATCGTTAGTGTCCTTTGGAGACATCTGATTCCAACTTTATTCTGCAGCAGAACAATTGGCCTTAAACTGGGGTTAGAAACATTAATTGGTTCATGATTTGAATAATAATGGTAATGGGAGGGTTACATCTTACCAGTTTGGGCATAATCACTGACTCTAGTCTTTATTCGAGTGAGCTGCAAAAGAAATCAGATGTTTTAGAAGCTCTTTGGAGGTGCAGGTCTGTCAGTAAGCTTATAGACACAGATATTGCAATGTTCTTCAGCTCACCTGAGCGCTGTACTAAGTTATTCAAGCAGGGATCTTTCTATTATCTGGATTCCTTTAGCCTCATATTGGATCAGCGGTGACATGAAACTGGATATCCACTCACTCAGTTAACCCACACGTCATGACTTTTTCTACTAAAAATGATCACCATGTTCCTTTTATGATGAAAGATAATATACAATTGTAATTATAGTTGATACTGATAAATCTGACAGCTGAGAGCTTTCATCCTTTGGAATAGGCTTTATTCTTAAGACCTGTCCATTTTCATGTGACCGCTTAGTCTGATCACTCTGTCAGGATGGCTTGAACCAGATAAGAGAGAAATCCTGGGAATGTTGAACCTGCCTTGTAGTACAGGCCCCAGGGTTGGTTAAGGCTGTGCTGCAGTGTGGTTTAGGTCGTCTTTTTCACTGTTTGGAGAACAGTATTTATAGAACACACTTTATATTCCCACACACCCTCTCTGTTGCGGGTGAATGGCTGCTGGTTGAACACTTAACTTCTCTCTCACTGCACTCCTTAGTGTATTCACTCAAACACTTTCTTTCCTCCATGCCATCGCTTCACAAACCACCATCTGTGTGCGAGATGCATTGCACAAAGGTGTTTTTGAGGGAGGGGGGCTGTTGTGGTGGTAACCTTTGCTCCTCTTCTTTCTTGGTGCACTCTTCATCACTGTGGCTGCATCAGAGTCACCCCATCATCATAGTCATCCACCTCTTCCTTCCTCATCCTTCCTTCATTGCACAACTCCTTTTCAGGATGCCCTTGTGTGGGCGGGGCTTGGAGGCAGCATGCTTGCATTTCAGGTTGCTGAGAACATTTTATTTTATTTTTTCCCCCCTCACTGACATGCTAAAGTCTGTCTTTGTGCCTGTCTTGTATTCAGGTGAAGTCTGAAAGCTACCAGCTAGATGGTACGAGCGTTAACGGCAGTGGCTTCAGACCTTTCGACATGGTGATTCCTTTCGCACTCAGGAAGGGAGAAATCACCGGTAAGGAAGAAAGGGGTGGATGGTCTCAGTGAATTTGTGCTTATTTGAGGTGTTGAGAGACACAAGGTTTTATCATAACAAAAAAAGCACCAGCAATTCTAGAAAAAGTTTCATAAGTTATTTAAAACTTCACTGCACACAGTAAGTGATTAAACACAAGAAATGCAATTTATTCAGATCAGCAGAGGCTGAGGACACATTTTCAGCTTTCTGGCTTTCTCTGCGGTATAAAACCTGCATACTCTGCCACCTGCAGCAGTATATTTTTTTTTTTGTGTGAATCGACAGATGTGAGTAACCAGTAAATTGAAATGTGGATGAGACATTCATGGGTTAATATAATCAGTTTAGTTATTAGAAATGACACAGTCTGTACAAACTAATATGTTAAAGGGGATCAGAGTTTAAGACACTGACCAATAAATGGACAGTCTGACTCTTCCATTATAAAAATGGCTAATCAAGAAACTTCTCTTACAGGTGAGGTGTTGATGCCTTCAGGTAAATCCGCTCAGCCTCTAATCACAGACAACCTGGATGGGACGGTCACAGTGCAGTACTCTCCTACTGAGGCCGGTCTGCACGAGATGCACATCAAATACAACGGCACACACATCCCAGGTAAACACATACACTCATGTGGCATTAGCACCATGACTAGACCCCTTATAGTGATAACTACTGAGCTTGCTCCTCACAGGGGCCTCGGTTTGTCAGGATAAATCTTGGTGGGGTGTATGAATTGAGTTCTGAAGTGGCTGGTTGGGTTTACCGAGGGCTCATGAATTTCACAGTATTATTACTAGTGCTGCAAACTTAGTTTGCTGTAACTAGGTTCACTCTGTGTTGCAGAATCTCCCCTTCAGTTCTATGTGAATCACGCCAGCAGTCCCAACGTCACAGCTTACGGTCCTGGTCTGAGTTATGGTGTCGCCAACAAGTTGGCTACCTTCACAGTCTTCACAGAGGACGCCTCTGAAGGTACGGGTTATACATTTTATTTTTCATTATTTAACAGTGTGTTTTGACTCAGTTCAGTCTCGCTGACCAAGCCCGTCTCTCTCTCCAGGAGGTCTGGACCTGGCTATCGAGGGTCCGTCCAAAGCAGAGATCAGCTGTGTGGACAACAAAGACGGGACCTGCACTGTCAGCTACCTGCCCACGCTGTCAGGAGACTACAACATCCTGGTCAAATACAATGACGAGCACATTGCTGGCAGCCCGTTCACTGCCAGGATTACCGGTCAGGCACCAATGCACAATATTAGTACTATAAATTGTCTACCAGTGTAGCTTGTTAGCTCACTTGTTTAAAAAAGTTGAGCTTGTTTAAACAAGTGATTATTTTGCTACTGATGTAGACATGAAATCAGATTTTTTTTTTTTTTTTGAAACGTTAAAGAAATGAGTTTTTGCAGTTCTCGTCTCAATAATTTAGCCACTGTAGTCTACACTGGGTTTGCTATATTTTGTCATCTAACACTTTACCTTCTTACTTCTGTTCGTCTTTCAGAGGACAACCAGCGGCGCTCTCAGGTCAAACTGGGCTCGGCTGCAGATTTCTCTCTGGACATCAATGAGACGGACCTCAGCCTGCTCAGCGCCAGCATCAGGTCGCCCTCTGGACGTGACGAGCCCTGCTTGCTGAAGAGGATGGCCAACAACCACATCGGTAAGATCCACAAAGGCACATTTGAAACAAATGAGTCCAACATTTACCGAAATTGCTCCTCTCACCTTCAACTCGTTTCTCCTCCTCACAGGTATCTCCTTCATCCCCCGGGAAGTGGGCGAGCACCAGGTCAGCATCCTGAAGAATGGTCGTCATGTCGCCAACAGTCCCATCACCATCATGGTCGTCCAGTCTGAGATTGGCGACGCCAGTCGAGTCAAAGCTCACGGTGACGGCCTCGTCCAGGGAACCACCTTCAGCAACTCGAGCTTTATAGTCGACACGCGGGAGGCAGGTCAGTGTCAGCCTGTTCTAAACAATGCATTTATTTTCTAATATAAACTCAAAATTCTTCCTTTGAAGCACTAATAATAATGACATCAATGCCAATGATGGCGATCTGTTTCCAGGTTATGGCGGTCTGGCTCTGTCCATTGAAGGTCCCAGTAAAGTAGACATCCAAACAGGGGACATGGAGGACGGGACCTGTAGAGTCACTTACTGTCCGACCGAACCTGGAAACTACATCGTCTCAATCCGCTTCGCTGAGGAGCACGTGCCAGGTAGAGAGGAGCAAAAGTAGCTGAAAAACAGTTTGTTCAGTGTTCTAATGAAGCGTGCAACTTAACGAACGTGTGGCGTCAACAGGAAGTCCGTTCACAGTGAGGGTGACGGGTGAGGGTCGTATTCGGGAGAGCATCACCAGACGACAGAAGGCGGCGTCTGTCGCCAGTGTCGGGAGTGTGTGCGACCTCAGCCTAAAGATACCAGGTACACAGACGTTTGGTGACTATGTTCATGATGTTGCGCGTGTGTAACACAAACTTCAGGAAAAATAGAACCAAATGGATTTTTGTTGTTTTGGGCCGTCTCTTTAAGTAGATCAGAGCTGCTCTGTCTGAAACTCCAGCTTTTCCCAGTTTTCCTCGCTGCTGCTCTGTAGTCTGTAGTCTCTTTGACATTTAACTTTTCTTATTTCCCTGTTCTATCATTCCCTTTCTATGAGAACTTTTCACTCATCTTATTTCCTGTCTGCCTTTTATCTTTCATCGATCTTTTACTTTTTTCTTCTCTCTTGTCAATCATGTCTCTCCTTCTCCTCAGCTTCTCCTCGTTTCCTCCTCTACTGCCTTGTTCCCTTCTCCTACCCCTCAATCCTTTCCCTTCCTCTGTATGCTCTCTTCCTCATCTTTTTCCTCCAGTGAGCTGGTTCCTCCTCGTCCTGTCTCGGCAGCTCCTTTCTCACACCACCTACCGCTCCTACTGCTCTCTCTGGTGGTCTGGAAGATCCAGCGTTCCCATGACTCAATCCTCTGCTGCTACCCGGAATCAGAACCTGTCTCCTGGCTGTGTCCGGCTAGTCTCTGGCCTCTCCGGTCTGGTGCTGGCAGGGGGAGCCAGAGCAGTGAGGGGTGTTTGGGTTGTTGATGCCCCCTATTTGGGACGCAGTGCTAGGGTGGAGGGTGCGTTGTAAAACTAGCTTTAACTGCTTTATTTTTTTTAAGTGGGCATGAAAGATTCCACTTCATCTTTTATCAGTTTGTTTTGATACAGAGTAATTTTTCTGCATCACACACGCAACAAGGGAGTGCTTGGCTGCTCCTACCTACAGCAGCACCAATATAAGATTAGGGGAACTTTAGTTTAGTTTTTATTTTTGTGTTATGATATTGATAAAGACAACTGGTTAAAGATGTATAAAAGCAACCCTTGTGACCCTCAAGGCAGGTGTTTTTGGGTAACTTGCACGGTTGCATTTGATCAGTAAGTTGTGAACTGGATGGTAAAGTTTGCACTGTGCAAGCAACCTCGCAGTTGTTCACTGTATGAAGGACCTTGTGTTACTTCTGATTATGTCTCTTGGAGGTCGTAGCACAGTTTAATTTGAGTTAAATTTCCTTAAACCTCCCTTTTCCTTTTCTCATTTGCCATGCCTGTCCTTACGGTCACAGCAACCGGTTCTGGTATGTTTCAGCTTTAATTTGATCTGAATAACAAATAAAATGACGAACTCATGAATGATCATGTGGTGAATCAGTCAACAAATGCACACAAATGTAAATGTATAAATGTCTCCTTCCTCTCTTCTCAGCGATCGACATGCAGGACGTCACTGCTGAGGTCACCTCCCCCTCTGGAGCCAGTCAGCCAGCAGAGCTCGTGGCCACGGGTAACGACGCCTACTGTGTGCGCTTCGTGCCCACTGAGATGGGCGTGCACAGCGTGAGCGTCAAGTACAGGGGCGTGCACGTGCCAGGCAGCCCCTTCCAGTTCACTGTGGGGCCGCTGGGTGAGGGCGGGGCTGGCAAGGTGAGGGCCGGAGGTCCAGGACTGGAGGGAGCACTGGCAGGAGAGCCAGGTACGCACAGAACACCGGATCCAAAAGTCTGTCCATTAAATGTCAAAATTAAAGAAACTCATCCTGTTCCTCTGTGCCACAGGCAACACTGTTGTTAAATAAAGTTTCACACAGTGCTACATTGGTTTTTACTTTTAAAATGTGGACTGATGGAGAAGGATCTGTGCCTTGTGAATGTTCAGTTTTCTTGTATCTTTTCACCAGCTGAATTCACGATCTGGACGAGAGAGGCAGGAGCTGGTGGTCTGTCGGTTGCCGTGGAGGGACCCAGCAGGGCTGAGATCTCCTTCGATGACCGCAAGGACGGATCCTGCGGCATTTCTTACGTCGCTCAGGAGCCTGGTAGATGATTCACACACGCTCACGCTTTACCTGTTGGCTGTTTGCTGATGTGTTAGACTGAGTTTCCATCTTCCCACCTCCTTTTCCAGGTGATTATGAGGTTTCGGTGAAGTTTAACGACCAGCACATACCCGACAGCCCCTACCTGGTTCCTGTTGTCGCTCCAGTGAACGACGCCCGTCGCCTCTCTGTTGCGGGTCTTCAGGTGAGGCATGAGGAGACACCTCCCCACCCAGCCTGCCCTGCTTGATTAAAGGGCGGTGATGAGGCAGTTGCATAAAAATGTGACTTCATTACCAAAGCAGGGACTCGAATGGTTTGGGCTGTTAATCATTGATTTTAAATTGGATTCAAAGCGACATCTTAAACAGCCCGAGTCAGTCGATCCTCAACAGCTGCACAGATACTCAGGTTAAACTAAAGTTCTTTATGCAACTGATCTCATGGATATGACCACAGCCAGGCAAACGCATACAGTTTCCACTTTGACTAAAAAAAGGGTTCAGTCCGCTTTAGGTTCACTTGGTGTCTTGAGTGGGTTTACTCATTTTAGTTTAGCTCTTATTAATTGTTTGAAAGTGTTCAGTTTTTAGTATTTAATGTAATTATAATACAGGTGTGGGTTTGTCAGGTGTGGACTTTTAGATACTACAGTATAAACATGGTAATTGGGGTTTGAATGGCAGACATCCCAGCAAAGCTTCCAGATGCTTGTTGGGTTGAAGGACTTTATCATGTAGACGATGAAGAAATTTCTTTTATAAATTGAGTTTTATGTGCATTTTATCTTAAGGGTGGCCACTGTTTCACAGGTTTGTACTAGATTTATTATGTAATGTAAAGTAAAAAGCTCTTTCGAGTGGCTGAGTTTGGGTACCTGTGGTCAGGAAGTCGTCCGTGCAGTTTTGCCTGGCTCTGGTCATCCCTCGCTTTGTCTGGTGTGGAACTGTTGGTGTTTCTCTTGTGTTTCATTTAAAGGCTTTTAACAGTACAATCATCCGTTTCATCAGCTCCTGGGTGTCCCAGCTGCAGCAGACAGACTTCCTTGTCTTCTTAGAGACTGTAGTTTGTTTTTGTCTATCGCTTGAGACATTCTTCTGCTCTGTCTGCATTATTTATGTTTGTTCATTTTGGCTCTTGCAGTTCAGACAGAAGATAAAGATCTCAGTTCTTAATGAGAATAATGAATCACTGCTGTAAGACCAAGGAGATGGAAACACTTTAAACCAGAAAGTAGATCAGCTTTATGACATTTTTTCCTCATAATAAGACTAATCTACTGACAGTCTAACCCTTCTGAGTCTGTCTGCTGGAGTTGCACTAAGTGGAGCTCAGGTAAGAGTAGAGCAGAGGATATGCACTGAAGTTATTTGTCTTTAGCACTCTGATCTTCAAAAACCAGAGTGTGTGTGTTTAAGATGTTTTTCCTGTTCGTCAAATGTCCGTCCTGTACACTGACTTTGTGTGAAACCGACAGGAGTCTGGTCTAAAGGTGAATCACCCAGCATCCTTTGCGGTGCGTCTAAATGGAGCCAAAGGCAAGATGGATGCCAAAGTCCACAGTCCCTCTGGAGCTCTGGAGAAGTGTGTCGTCACAGAGCTGGAAAGAGGTGTGTGTGTGTGTGTGTGTGTGTGCGCGCGTGCCTGTCTGGGGGTTTTTTTGTTTATTTTTTTTAATTGTAAAGGTGATTTCCAGAGGATTTATGGAAACTTCAGTAAGAACAAAGGCACATACTATGAAATCGCTGCAGCTAACAGACCCTTCTGTACTGTCTTCTAGACAAGTACGCTATCCGGTTCATCCCCAGGGAGAATGGCGTCCACACCATTGATGTCAAATTCAATGGCTCTCACATCCCGGGAAGTCCTTTCCAGGTCCGAGTCGGGGAACCAGGACAGACTGGAGAGCCTGGTTTGGTTTCAGCATACGGATCAGGACTGGAGAGAGGAACAACAGGTGAGTAACTGTTTTACCTGCTGCAGCCTTAAATTTTTCGCTTCATAACTGCTGTGAGCCTGTTTAGAGCATAAAGTTGAGCAAAGTTCAGTGTGATTTATCCACTGCTCAGTTTTCATGTATACCAGCTTGGAGTTGTTCAACAAAACATCACTTCTTAAATCTTGCAGGTACCCAGTCAGAGTTCATCATTAACAACACTAAGGCAGGCCCCGGGTCCTTGGCTGTGACCATCGAGGGCCCGTCAAAAGTAAAGATGGACTGTCAGGAGGTTCCCGAAGGCTACAAGGTGCAGTACACTCCCATGGCACCTGGAAACTACCTGATCAGCATTAAATACGGAGGCCCAAACCACATCACTGGGAGTCCCTTCAAGGCCAAAGTCACAGGTAAAATGCTGCTCTTAGTTAAAGCTGGTTACAAATGTTCCGTGATTCAGATTTGGATCACTTTTCAAGTTCATCCAAGCCCAAATTCTGGTTTTAAAGCAATATAAACTGCTGGATCGAAAACTGCAGACTTCACATAACCTCTCTGGCAGCGGTTCATAACAAGAAATGGCTGTTGAATCTGCCTGCACCACATGGTAAAGTTAAACTTTTTTCCTGCCTTTCAGGTCCTCGCCTTGTGAATGTAACAAACGCCAGCGAGACATCAACCCTGACACTGGATCCGGCAATTCGGGCATCCAGCAGCTTCACGCAGAGCGCCATGCCCAGGCTGGGTGACTCCGATGCCAGCAAGGTGGTGAGCCGAGGAGCTGGCCTGAGCAAGGGCTTTGTGGGCCAGAGGAGCAACTTCACTGTCGACTGCAGCAAAGCAGGTACGGAGGAACTGCGTGTAGAAGCCATCTTTTAAGAGAATAATTTAAGTATTTCCTTTCAGTGCACAGGTTAAAACTCACAAAGATGAAAAGTCACATATTTAAAGATTAATTTGCTATCATACATGTTCTTCTACCTCCTCCCAGGTAGGAACATGCTTCTGGTGGGTGTGCACGGCCCGCAGGTCCCCTGTGATGAGGTGCTGGTCAAACACATGGGCAACCTGCAGTACAACGTCAGCTACGTGCTGAAGGAACGGGGCAACTACATCCTGGTGGTCAAGTGGGGTGAGGACCACATCCCGGGCTCCCCCTTCCACGTCGCCGTCCCCTGATGAGCCAAGAAACTTTCCGTCTCTCCTCCGGCACCATTTTGCATCCCCATTTGAGTTAAGACACATTAGCTGCACTACAAATAACTGCCCAGTGAACAAGCTGCTGAGCAACGTTTTCTCTGCTAACTTTGTTTTCAGCTCAAATCAGATGATTTTTGAGGGTTTTCTGAAGCAACTCATTTACATTTTGAAATGTTTCTCCTTGATATAGAACAATGCCAGAATTAAAAAAACAGAGAAAATAAATGCACCACTGAATAGAGACTTTGAACTCTTAGACACTTTTCTGGTAGTGAATCATTGAAGAGGACTGGTAGATGTACTCTAGTTTACTAGATTGAACTGACTGAAGGTAAAAGATCTAAAATCTGTTGATTTAAAACTGCCCTGCAATTTTCAATTGGCTCATTTTGCACTTGAATTTTTATCCTAGATTCGTGAATTAACGTTTGCTGGTTTTACACAGGTAGTTAATGCACCTGCACATCAGCTGGTATTGAACTGAATATGTTAAGTTTGAAGTGAAACAAGTAGATCCGAAGCTTTTAAATACCTATGTGCAAAAATATATATGCATAACTGGAATTTCACCTTGACATGAGGTTTCCTATAGTTTAAATGCATGATGAAGAGAATATGCTACTGGTTTAGCTGGGAACCGGGCGGTTATCACCACATCTGTGCAGAACCTTTCCTCAACAAAATTACTGAACCACTGTGATGGAAAAAAGAAAAGTGATCATCTCAAACATCTCAAAAAAGGAGAACTGGATTTGTCTTTGAGTTGTTTTTTTTTTTTTGTTTGTTTGTTGTCCGTGTCATTAATTTACTCCAAGACAAACTAAACTGTCAAACTGTACGCCAACTACTGATGTTTAATGTTTCTTGCGCCTAAACTAGCTGCCAGAGTCCTACGTGTACTAAAGGTTGCCATAACGAGTCAATGATTGTTTAAGATGCCTTCACACTACTGTTTCCTGCACTGTTCAACAGACTACTTAATTATGTGCTGGAGTTTAGATGTCCTCCTGTCTTCTCGCTTGTTTCTTCTTGTATTTTCATACGAGCAGATCTGACTCAGTTTTGATTGAAAACAGATCTAAGATGGAAAATTAAAGGCCAGAACTTTAGTTTTTGTGTAAATCTGAAAATCTACATGAATTTAATGTTGCCTTATCACTGCTACTTTTGATACTTAAGAGATGAAAGTTGTGGGGTTTTTTGTTTGTGGGGTTTAAGGGGAAGCTTCTCATTTTGTATTGGGGAATTGGTGTTTTAATGTGAAACTAGACCCTGAGATATGATGTACATTTGATAATTAAAATAAAGAACAGTTAGAACGTCGGAGTTAAGTGTTTCATTTCATTGATGTCATGTCTCCGGCTGTCTTCCAGTTTTATTGGATTGGCACACAATGCAAGTGGAAAGCTGCCTTTTATTTGGCAGGCAGGAGTTTTTACGACTGTCTTTAGTGCCAAATGTTGGTGTGCCTCATTTTGTATAGCAGGATTATGGTGCCATGATTTGTGCTGGAGTGACCAGAGTGGGCAGGATTAGAAATGAATAGAGGAGCAAGAGAAAAATTTATTATTTGCATTGGGTTTTAAGTTTAAATTTTATTGACGCACCTATTAATTCCTCATTGTAGCATAAATTCTCTGATTGTACTCTGTCAATATCCCATAATCCACTAATTTTTCATAAACGGGATCCTCTTTCCTCAATATGTCACATGCTGTCACAAAAAATAGCTGAAAATATATTTTAGTATTTTTGGACCAATTTATTACAAATTAAGTACGTACTTTAAATATCCTTTCCACCCAGAGCTAAAGAAATCCCTGCATAATGACCTTCATCTATCCAGTGCCATTTAAAGGTAAAGACTTAGTTTACAAGAAGCACATTATTGTACTTTAAAGGTAAGAGCAGAAAATCTCATTGTTTCGGGTATTATGGAAATTGCTTGGTGAGTGGTGTTTTTATTTCCCTCTTCTATTAAAAACCCATCTGTGCCTGTTGGAGCTAATGTTTGATGTGATAGTGGGGGGGCCTTAATATAAAAAAAGACCCACCCACCTTCACTTGATGGCAAAGGTAATTAACTATACACATTTCAGAAATCTTGGTTCTTTATTAGGAAATAATTGCAGCATGTTTCTGCCTTTATATTGTTTGACAATTTGTGTAACACATCTTATGCAGTGATTGTTGTTACTTACATAGCAACCATAGTTCTATTGTGCCTAAGGATCGTCTCAAACTGCTAAAGCAATATTTGATAACAGCTGTGTTAAAGGCATCATGAACAAGTTTGAAGCAAACTCACTGCCAGGAATGTCACGTTTTAGTTTTCTAACTTTCTCCCACATTGGATGAACTATTAACGAGCTCTGATCGACTGACAGTACCTCGCAATCACTGTTAAACATTAAATAAGTGACACATCTACCATCTAAATATTTTTCGCAGTTGTTGGTTAACAAAACGCACCTTTGTTCTGGTTAAACTGCAATCTGTAGCTGGTTATCCAAACCAGAAATTTCTTCTTCCTCTGAGAAAAGCACAAGCAGTGCGAGAGAGAAGCTTCAGCTTAAAGACCGAAGACCGACACAGAGACGACGACAAGGAAAACCTGTGTTTTCAGCTTCTCTCTGATAAAAGATGTCTTTCCAGTCCGAGGAGGATCTTTCCTGCCCCGTCTGCCATGATATCTTTAGGGATCCCATTTTCCTGTCATGCAGCCACAGCTTCTGCAAGATGTGTCTGAAGGACTGGTGGGCACAGAAGCTGGAACAGCAGTGCCCAGTCTGTAAGAATATATCTGAACAGAGTGACCCACCCTGTAACTTGGTCCTAAAGAACCACGCTGAGGCCTACTTGCAGGAGAGAGATCAGAGTGCTTCAGTGGAGTCTGAGGTTCTGTGCAGTCTGCACTTTGAGAAACTCAAACTCTTTTGTCTGGACCATCAGGAGCCAGCCTGTGTCATCTGTCGTGATTCGAGAGCACACGTCGACCACAAGTTCAAACCCATTGATGAGGCTGTGCAGGATCACAAGAAAGCGCTTCAGAAATCTCTGGAACCATTACAGGACAAACTGAAGGTCTTCCAAAAAGTGCAAGAAAACTTTGATATAACACAGCAACGCATAAAATTCCAAGATCAACACATAGAGAAACAAATCAAGGAGCAGTTTAAGAAGTTTCACCAGTTTCTACACGAGGAAGAGAAGGTCAGGCTCACCGCTTTGAAGAAGGAAGAGCAAGAGAAGAGTCAGAAGATGAAGGAGAAGACTGCGGCTTTGAGCAGAGAGATGCCATCTCTTTTACAAACAATAGGAGCTGCAGAGGAAGTGCTGAGAGCTGAAGATGTCTCATTCCTGCAGAACTACAGCGCTACACTGAAAAGTGTCGAGCAGTATTCCTCAACGGATGATCCACCGCTGGTCTCAGAAGCTCTTATAGATATGGCTAAGCACCTGGGAAACCTGACTTACAACATCTGGAACAAGATGAAGGGGGTGGTTTTTTACGCTCCTGGGACTCCAAACGCTGGTCATCCAGAACGCTCTGTCTCCGAAGATCTGACCAGTGAGAGGCATCAGTCTCCTGACAAGCCAGAAAGGTATCCAATTTTTCTGTCTACAGGAATTCCCACTAAAGGGTGTGGTGGACTCCAGTAAGGTCAATATTCCTGAGAATACTAACAAAAAATCTACTGGGTTTGGGATTTAGGAGAAAAATACAAATGACTGATAGTGTTAGGATACTATTATTACCTGCTTTGATGACTTAATTCTCACTGGGTTTAATCTGATGTGGGCCATCTGATGATCTACGTTTTGGGCCTTTTTTAGTATTGGATGAAGTACATAGTCCTGTCTTTTCTTCTTTGTACAATTTATTTTGAGGTGGGTTAAAATTCACTTTTTTTTATTCAGCACCTTTCAAAATTAGACACAGTAAAAAGTTCAGCATCAGAATCTTTTTGTGTGTGATAATGAATAACTAATTTAGAGGTTGTGCTTCTGATTTGTCTATTCAACGATCAAATGAAGGCGACAGTGCAAAGGTAAAACCCTCTTAACAGGAAGAACCTTCCTGCAGAACCAGGCTCAGGGAGGGGCAGCCATCTGGTGTGACTGGGTATGGGTAAGGGGAGGAAGACGGGACAAAAGACATGCTGTGGGAGAGAGCCAGAGATTAATAATGACTAATGATTAGATGTAGAGCGGGGTATAAACACAAGGTGAGTGAAGAAGAAACACGTAGACCTATTGGAGCGTAACAAAGGGAGGATTCAGGGTCACCTGATCACACCCTAACCATAAGCTTTGCCAAAAACAAAGTTTTATGCCCAATCTTAAAAGTAGAGAGGGTTTCTGTTTACCCAGTCCAATCTGAGAGCTGGCTCCACAGAGGTGGTGCCTGAAAGCTGAAGGGTCTGCCTCCAACTCTACTTATATTATTCTAGGAACAACAAGTAAGCCTGCGGTGTGAGAGTAAAGTACTCTAATGGGGTGATGTGGTACTATCAGGTCTTTAAGGTAAGATGAACACTGATTATTTGGGACCGTGTATGTGAGGAGATGGATTTTAAATAATATTCTGGATTTAAACGGACACCAGTAAAGAAATATCTCTTGCCAGTTGGCATAAACTGGTCAGATGGTTGTAGCTAAAATATCTGGGCCTTTTCATATCTGGTTGCTGCTGTGGTTCATACTGTTGTGCCCTGAGAATCAGAGTCTGTGCTGATTGTCTCTGATCTTTCGGTCTCTTCAGGTTTTGGATTCTGTCCACTTACGATGCCAGCAAAGTACGAGCCAGCGGCCCTGGGCTGACTAGCAGTGTCTCTGCCACATTTCCAGCTGAGTTTAACATTGACGCTAAAGATGCTGGCCAGGGTGAACTGAGCGTGCTCGTCGTGGTCTGTATCAGACACACTTATATACATACGGTAAAACAGATATCACTTTAACTTCCGTTCCTTCCTCTTCAGGACCAGGGTGGTAAAGATAAGCAGGCCCGCATCCATGACAACGGGGACGGTACATACCGGGTATCATACGTCCCCAACCGTGACGGCTGGTACACCATCATTATAAAATATGGAGGTGATGACATCCCAGCATCACCCTACAGAGTCCATGCCACATCAGCTGGTGCTGCCAGCATGTCCGCATTGAGTGGTATGTGACACAGTCTGACATCAAGCATCTCATCTTTTTACCAATTTGATTTATTTATAATGTGTCCTCCCCCAGGTCCTGACATGCATCCCACTTTGGCTTTTGGTGAGGAGATGTTTTTGTATCCCATTTCAGTGGCAGCACCGTTGGAAGAACACAGCCCTCATTTGTCGCACATTGTTGGGTTATATGGACTGCAGCAAGATCTGCAAAGTCCACAATGGCCATGAAGCCTGCTAAAGCCAGAAGTGATTAACTGCTAAAGGGAATAGTCTGACTTTTACTTTAGAAAGACTTAAATTATTCCCATTAGCAACACAATTACACAATTAAATCAATTAGCTAATGTAGTTATGAGACTAATCATTAAATATTATATTGCTAAATGAATGTTATTAAAAATGGGAAATGGTTGAATTTTAAAAAAATGATAATAACTTTTTATAAGGCATCTTTCTAAAGAAAGTTACAAGAGACAAAAGTAAAAGGAGATACAAATGAGTAATAAAGAGAATGAAAAATCAGCCAATTAAAGCTAATATAAAAAATAAATTACATTTAAAATGATCACTGAGACAAGATAATTTAAATAATTATGAAAGACAACAAATGCTCAAAGTGGAGGTGTGGAGGCACAGGAAAAGCCTGAAAGAGATACTGTTCCAAAGACAGGATTGTGGGATAGCAGAGCCTCGGCTGAGGACCTCGGGTTACGACCTGCTCGTACGATGTGAGGACATTTGAAATATACAGTGGCATGAGCCCAGATTGGACAGCAACATCAAATAAAATCTATTTTACAAATTGATATAGGTAGCCATTAATAAGTGTTGCTGTGAGTGTGTTGGACGCATCAGAACCAGTCATGATTATTCTGTCTTTTGCCCATTTAGCTGCAGGAAGTTCTATGGCATCCAGCGTTTAATTTATGGATACAGTACATTGAGTTTGGAAATGGTTCTAAAATTATCCAACAGAGTCTAGAGAGGGTATTTTCAAAAGAGGTTTTATGAGGTTTTTAAGTATTTAGCTACAATCTGTTAATTCTGTTGTTGTACATTTTATCCTACTTGTGCTCAAGCCTCTGTAATACAAACATGTCACGCTTGCCAAATGTTTTCTTGCATCTTGTTCTTTAAATATCGAATCCCAAATAAAGAAAATCTCTAAAGAAATCTCCTACAAAATGATCTTCATCCATGCAGTGCATTTTAGAGTTTAACATTTGATTTAGAGCAATGAATGTGTTTCCTGTGCAGTTTATGGAAAGATCATCACACTGCTTCACACTCACACACTGGTACTCTGGAAACAAGTGTCTATGGGTGATGTTTGACAGATATTCATTAGTCCATCTCCTCCCGACTTCCTCTGACATACTGAACTCTGTGCCACGCAATCAGCACATTAAAGATAACAGTGATAACACAAACCTCTGGTCCTGTAGTCACGGAGCTGTGATTTGATGTTACTGGATGGAACAGAATAACT
>NW_005187413.1:2219006-2220124 GCF_000239375.1 Pundamilia nyererei | reverse complement strand
ACTCTGGAAACAAGTGTCTATGGGTGATGTTTGACAGATATTCATTAGTCCATCTCCTCCCGACTTCCTCTGACATACTGAACTCTGTGCCACGTTTTCCCAGCATGCAGATCTTTTGGGACAAATTTTCCTGGTTGAAGCGTGGGGTGGGGGGACAGAGGTAAACTGTTTGAGGTAATATGGCTCTAGGCCTCTGAAATCATCTGAAATCATGGAGGCAAGGTGGTAAGTGTATGGGTTTTTAAAAAAATAAAATAAATGACATAACATTAATTACCTATAAAACTGTGTTTTATAGCAATCAGTAGATCTGCAGACATATCATATGAGATCAAGGAACAAACATTCAGACAGACTGAATATTTCACTGTGAGTTTACCATCTGGTACAGTACATTATTTACCCCAACAAAATTTGTCCCTTGACAAATGACTCAATATTTGTAAGTCCTCTTTGAAGGCATCGTTTTGTGCTAGTTTAATAAGCACAAGGTCAGTTGTCAGTGTTCCAGTCATGGACATTTATGGGTTTTGCTGTTTTGTCTTTTTTGGCTAGTTGCTGAATTCCCTGGATTTGCTGCTGTATGCCAGTGTGGAAATGTTTACGTTTGTCAGAATTTGTTTTCTCTTTCATTACTTTTGTTTGTGGTCCTTGTTTCATGGCCTGGGGTCAGTTTACCCACTGTTTTTTGAGTTTGTTTGGACCAAAATTAATACTGTAACCATAAAAAAAAAAAATTAAACTATGAATATTTTCAAATAATATAACTAAGCAGATCCACTCAGAAAACAAACCAAAATCAAACTGAATTAATTTTTTTTGGATGGAATTCAAATAAAAGCCAATTAGAAAATACAAAACTGTAATAACTCTGCTGAGAACAAAGTTCTTCAAATATCCACTTCCACCCAAAACCAAAAAAAGGATACAACAAAATCATGAATGTTTTCCATCCTTCACGTGCATTTTGAAGATTAAGATTTGGGTTTGAGAACAGTGAAGTGATACTAAAAAAAGGAGAACATCTCGCCTTGTAATCGGAAGGTTGCCGGTTCGAGCCCCGGCTTGGACAGTCTCGGTCGTTGTGTCCTTGGGCAAGACACTTCACCCGTTGCCTA
>NW_005187413.1:2192279-2218941 GCF_000239375.1 Pundamilia nyererei | reverse complement strand
CGACTTCCTCTGACATACTGAACTCTGTGCCACGCAATCAGCACATTAAAGATAACAGTGATAACACAAACCTCTGGTCCTGTAGTCACGGAGCTGTGATTTGATGTTACTGGATGGAACAGAATAACTAACTTGAAGAAAACTAAATAAAATATCCAGCTAATTTTTTCAGGTTTAGTCCCACTTAATCCAGTTTGTCAACAAAACCAACCGAGCAGGTATTGGTGCAAATGTTTATTGAGAATAGGATGTCTACATGATAACTTGTGTTATAAAACCTATTACATCATCAGTTTCCCCCTGATAAATCATCCATATTACAGTGCAGGAAACCAAAACAAATACAAGCTGCACTCAAATGACAACACCTGGAACTAACAGGAACTGAAATAGAAAGAAACATTCAGAAGGAAATGAAAACGAAATGCATTGTTGGGAAAACATTTCAACATAAGAGAAATAAAGAGCTGACTCGCTATAGTGTAAAGTATTTTAGTAGCCACATATTGGATAACTGAATTCAAACATAAAAACAGACAGACCTCATACATTTAGTAGATAACATATCTGTTGACCTCTTAAAATGAAAACTGTGTTTAACTGGAGCAATCCACATAAATGCCAGATAATCTGTTACTTACACAAACACCTCATTTTATACATTAAAACATTAAAGCTGAATGATTTGATAGTATTGGACTGAAATTAAATTTCAGTTGAGACTCGTTACAATCACTCGCCCCAAGGTTTTTTAGGTTGTAACAGTTGGTATCACAGAATTTAAAAGCCACCTTACATATGGTTATAAAGCTATAAAACACCGTCCTCTGATAAGGATTTGTACCCCAAATCTATATAAACAAACTGCCTCATTAGACTAAGCTGAATCATTTCTCTACAGTTAAATAGTATTAATATGAGATAAATGTGTCATAACTGTGAAGTGCATTTATTTATTTTAAACAAGGATAGTTTTATCATGTGAGCTCTCTAACTAGTTCTCATGCAATTTGTGTGTTTATTTCCACCACTTCTGGCTTCATGGCTATAAACTACCACTCTACTTCACTGATGCGGGCAACATCTTCAGTGGGATTTTACTCAGATTACTTACGTATGGAAACATCTTCTCAGTGAAAGTGTGTGTGAAGGTGTGTATTTGTGTTTTGGTGTCAGGATCAGAGAATGACACCTTCCCCCTGTTCCAGTCCAGCTGAACTCTGACCTTCTTGACCGCCTTTAAAAAAAGAATGATGGAAGACTCTGGCAGGGAGCGCACGGTGTATTCACCTTTATAAAACCCTAGCCTCCATAATCCAGATTGCGGCTCTCCCTTCCTTTTGACAGACTCTGCTAACACACCGACTTTCCAGTCTGTGCTGTTTCCAACTTCAACATCCCAGCTGTGAGTGCCTGAATAAAAGCCCTCGGAGGCCATAGCAATCGGGTAGATGTCAAACCTCTCTGGATTGTCGGGAAGCTGCCGTTGCTCACTGACGCTCACACCGGTCAGATCTTCAGAGATGAGGAGATTTGGCTGGGCAGAGTTTGGGTCCAGAATCACAGGAGAGTAGGAGACCATCTTCTTCATCTTGTTCCAGATGTTGTAACCCAGGTTGCCCAGGTGTTTGGCCACATCTATCAGAGCTTCTGAGACCAGCTGTGGGTCATCCAGCTGGGGGTACAGCTGGACCATGTTCATTGTACCCTTGTAGTCCTGCAGAAAAGCGACGTTTTCAGCTTTCAGCTCCTCCTCTGCAGCTCTGATTGTGGCCGAAAGAGCTGCCATCTCTCTGCTCAGAGCAGCAATCTTCTCCTTCATCTGCTGACTCTTCTCTTGCTCTTCTATATTCAGAAGAGCCAGCCTGGTCTTCTCTTCCTTATCTAGAAACATGCGAATCTTCTTAAACTGCTCCTTGATTTGCTTCTCTGTTTGTTGAGCCTGGGTCTTAATGTGTTGCTCTGTTATATCAAAGTTTCCCTTCGCTTTTTGTAAGACCTTCAGTTTGTCCTGTAGTGGTTTTAGGGATTTCTGAAGCTCTTCCTTGTGATCCTGCGCGGCCTCATCGATGGGCCAGAACTTGTGGTCGACGTGTGCTCTCGAATCACGACAGATGACACAGGCTGGCTCCTGATGGTCCAGACAAAAGAGTTTGAGTTTCTCAAAGTGCAGACTGCACAGAACCTCAGACTCTGCTGCAGCGCTCTGATTTTTCTTTTTTAAGTAGGCCTCAGCGTGGTTCTTTAGGACCAAGTTACAGGGTGGGTCACTCTGCTCAGACATTTTCTTACAGACTGGGCACTGCTGTTCCAGCTTCTGTGCCCACCAGTTCTTCAAACAAGTCTTGCAGAAGCTGTGGCTGCATGACAGGAAAACAGGATCCCTAAAGATGTTATGGCAGACGGGGCAGGAAAGATCCTCCTCGGACTGGAAAGACATCTTTTCTCAGAGAGAAGCTGAAAATACACCGAACAGAATTGTATAACAGGAATTCGGCCAGGTTTACTTTCACTTTTGGTTTGTGTTTTAAACATAATATTTCGTCTCCTTAGAAGGGAACAAATGAACTCTTACCTTAACTATACTAGTTTCGCCTTGTTTTCCTTTCTCTGTTTTGATTTTAACCTTGAGATAAATTTCTCACCCAGACAACGCTTTTGTTTTTCTCAGAGGAAGAACGCCCAGGCTTCCGTTTTTGTTTTGTTTTTTTACCCATAGCTGAAAGAGCGTAGTCAGGTGGGCGGAGTTTTGTCAGAAAGGAGACAAAGGTGTGACCTGTTTTAAAGTGCTCCTAAACTATTCCCATTTTAAAGCTTTTTCAGCAGTACAGTAGTTCAGACATGGAAACAGACAAAAAATAAACTCAACAATAACAACAGCTGTCTTATTAAATTAAAGATTGTGGAGGTATGTAAAGACTACAGGAGAGGCCTCAATATGTCTCACTCCAACTTTATTAACGGCTTCACTAGAACTCCGTATACAAAAAGCGCCAAACCTCCACCCCATCACTTCCCTTAACCTTGGGTGTGAGTGGAGCCACCTGGTGGTCCGACCCCCCCAAACACACGTGAACGAGGCTGGTGTAGGCGAGCAGGAGAGGCAGTCGGTTAGAGGGTGCTCCTGGGGGGAAAACCAGAGTCCATTCACCCCGTGGCAGGAGGGCGGCCAGAAGAAGAAAAAGGATGAGGAGGGGCTCTAACTGATAATGAACATAACTACAGGCTTGGAGGTCCTAAAAGTCAGGTATAAAAGGAACGGTTTGGGGGTTTAGAACACATTTTGTGTAATTATAACAATGTGATTTATGACCCTGTTACACAGACATTCAGTGTAATACAATCAATTCACTGATCTTAATGTTCTCAGGTAGGATGGCTCAAAATACCTGTAACAATCAGAGTAACAAAATGAGTATTAAAACAAGAAAAAAGAAGAAAAACCAACAAAAATGTTTTAATTATTCAGCTGTGAGGTCATTTTTTAATAAAAGAGATTTGTTGCATATTTAGTCTTTTAGGGACTCATCATGTGAACATGATTCATACTTTCAGCTTTTTGAATAAAAGGCAGTTTTATTTTCTATTGCAGCCCCAAATGTAATATTATCAGACAAGATTACTTTGAAAGTCTGTATGGATTTATTTACACATTTCAACTAAATGGTGAATTTGGGGGTTTTAACTTAAGAGCTAAAAAAGATCCTTTTTTGACATTTGAAACATTTACATCTTCAAAAACTCTGAGGCCAAATGTACAACACTGAATTGTTTACACCGAGTCAAACCTGCTTCATCAAAGGGGTTCAGTGTTCCTTTGGGTCAAAGGGTCCACTGATTTATCTGTGTTCACCTCTTTAAGTTCACTTTGTGTTTGTCTCCACCTAGTGGTCGATGAGAATTACTGCAAATCAGTTCAATCATTTACCTGCTACCAGACAAAAGCTCTTCTCAATACTCAGTTAAAATGCAACAGAGTAACCAGAGAAAAAATGAATTCAAAATGAAATATATTTACCGTTTAGAAGATAACAAGCAGCTGCAAATATTGTTAGTTTGATAAAAAATAGTCTACTTCATGTGTTGCAGCCAGTGTTTTTGACAGTCACAACCTCATAATACAACCTTTTGTTTGTACTTATAGTGTCTAAGTGATCTGTCTCTGTATGACACTAAGGTGTTATACAAGTTTGTGTATGCACCATAAAATAGGGCTGTGTAATCCTGTGTTCCTTTTTATTCTGTTGTACTTACCTTTCTTTATCGCTGTGGCCACTTTCACTGACAGCTGCAGCCAATCCCTCTGTGCTTGACTAATTGAACTGGACCTAACTACTCTGTGCTCTTAGTGCCTTTTTAGCATTTTAATAGAATTAGCTATCAGATCATTTTCAGTGCAGAACAAAATATCATTTGTTTTATGGATTTTATGGTCCAATTTTGTTGAGCTAGTATTTCTTTTTAGTTTGTTGTTTATCAGCTTTAATTAGCAGGAAAGAACTGCTTTGCGCAGTTTTTGCAGTTTGCAACCAACCTAGTATTTTATAGGTTTTAGGGTTTTTTTTACACTTGAAGGGAAAACATTGGTATGTGGCTATAGTGTCAGTCATCATCATCATCATCATCAACATCAACATCATGAATAACATCATCGTCGTCATCAAGAATGCCATTAACTGTTTCACCACCTTGATCGTGATCTCCTTCACTATCAGAGTCTGCACTGTCATGAGACACTCGTGGTAATATCTTCAATGGCAGTTCGTTCTTGGTGTAAACAAATGGAAAAAGTTTCTGAGTGAAAGTGTGTGTGAAGGTGTAAATGTTGATGTCAGGATCAGAGAATGACAGCATCCCGCTTTTCCAGTCCAGGCAAACTCGGATCCTCTGGAGCTTTTTCTTTGGATGAAAGGAGGACGAATCTAGTGGGGAACGTATGAAATAACTACCCTTACTGAACCACACAGCCCACAATCGACACTTAAAGTCTGTTTGTCCCTTTCTTTTAGTTGATTCTTCAGCCACACCAACTAGCCAGTTTGGACTGTCTCCAACTTCAACATCCCAGCTGTGAGTCCCTGAGTCGAAACACTCTGAGCCCAGGACGATCGGATAGCCATCAAACCTCTCTGGATTGTCAGGAAGCTGCTGCCTCTCTCCAAGGCTCACACTGGTCAGATCTTCAGATATGGAGAGGTGTGATTCAGCTGTGTTTGGATCCAGGATCACAGGAGAGTAGGAGACCATTTTCTTCATCTTGTTCCAGACGTTGTAGGTCAGGTTGCCCAGGTGTTTGGCCACATCTATCAGAGCTCCTGACACCAGCTGTGGATCATCCAGCTGGGGGCACTGCTGGACTCTGCTCACTGCAGCCTTGTAGTTCTGCAGGAAAGCAATGTCTCGTGCTCTCAGCTCCTCCTCTGTGGCTCTGATTGTTTCTGAGAGACTTGCTATCTCTCTGCTCAGAGCTGCAATCATTTCACTCATACTCGCACTCTTCTCCTCCTCTTCCTCTCTCAGAGCAGTGATCCTGGCTTCCTCTTCCTCTTGCAGAAACTGGTGAAGCTTCTTAAACTGCTCCTTGATCTGCCTCTTTGCGTGAAAGGCCTGAACCTTAATGTGTTCTGCTGTTTGAACAAAGTTTCCTTTAACTCGTTCAAAGGCCTTCAGTTTGTCCTGTAAGGGTTTCAGTGAGATCTGGAGCTCCTTTCTGTGATCCTGCGCAGCCTCATCGATGGGTCTGAATCTGTGGTTGCTGTGAGTTTTTGAGTCTCTGCAGATGAGACACGCTGGCTCCTGATGGTCCAGACAGAAGAGTTTGAGTTTCTCCGAGTGCAGACCGCAGAGCGACTCGGACTCTGCTGAAGCACTCTGATTTGTCTCCAGCAAGAAGTTCTCACACAGGTTCTTTAACACCAAGTTACAGGGTGGGTTTTTCTTTTTAGATGCACTCTTACAAACAGGACACTGGCGTATTTCTTTCTTTCTCCACCATCTTTTCAGGCAGTTTCTACAAAAGCTGTGGCTGCACGACAGAACAACAGGGTCTCTGAATATGTCTCGACAAACGGGGCAGGACAGCTCTTCTTGGATTCCAGACGACATTTTATCTGTGACTGACGCTGTTAACAAACCACACAAACAGGAAGTTAGAAACTTACTAATCTATAGAAGGTACTTCCACATTTTTAGGGCTCTAAAAACTCACGTAAACGAGGTGAAGTAATCCCAAATCTCTTCTCCTTCTGTGGGTTTTGTCTTCTGGTGAATAATATTGAATTTTTTTTACAGAGTTTGAAGTTTCCCCTCAGTTGAAAAAGATCTGCTTCCTCTTTTTAGTAACGTAAGTCAGGAAACACGTGCAGCGCGCTCATACGTCAGAGGTGCTACATCACTTTAAATTTGTTTATAGTATTGAAGATATCAGTTAAAGAGACAGCATCATCTTCCGTGGATTATTTTAGCCTCTATCCACCAAGATGAGTTCATATAATGTATCATGATTTTTTTTTTGCCTCTGTGCACCACGAAATTTTTTTTCAATCAGTATGGGATTGAAGTCCAGATTTTCAAATTTAACTCAATGAAGTTAATGAAAAAAAAAGTCTTTGTGTAGGAATTACATAGATTTTTATACAAAGACCCCCATTTCACAAGCTCAAAATATAATTAGACAAACCAACGCCTTGAACATGGGCTGCTTTTGAAACAGCTCTTGTTATCAGTGACTGTCAGAAGTCTATAACTGCTTTTCCGCAACTGCGCAATCTCTTTTACATTTCCGGCCTTCTTCTTCTTGAGTGTAACCAGTGGTTTGCGCCTTGATGTAAACCCTCCTCTACATTCATGAAGGTATTTATAGATTGTGAAGTTTGTTTTTCTTAACCATGGAAAAAATTATGTGATCATCTTCTGCAGTTGTCCTCAGGCCTTTTCATGTTGCTGTGTTGCCAGTGCAATCATATTGAGAGTTTGAGCAAACGGCTAACAACGCACTTTCAAGACTCTTTAATTTTGTAGCATCTTCAACTTAAAAAAAAAAAAAACTAACTTGAGACTTGAGTCAGTGTGAAGTGGCATCATATGTCTCTAAAAGTAGAATTTTTAGGTATCTGTATTTTACCTTTTCTGACAACTTTTTAATTTTATCAGTGACACATGAAAAACTGTAGATTTAAATTTTACATGTAATGTCATAATTTTAATTACTTATTGGATTTTATATGTGTTATGATAAATTATGCATTTTCATTTTGTGAAATCTCCAGCAAAATAAACAAAGCTATACAAACTTGGTTTATTCAAATACTGGGTAGTTTTGTCCAAAATAAACAGGTTAGTTTGCAGTACTGTGGCGAATTCACAGTAAAGCACTGTGTTGGACTGATGCAAGGTGGTTGTGGTGCTCATGGTTTCATTTAGATTTAGGTTACATCAAGTGTAGCAATTTGCATTTAGGTTGACGATGCTTGGACTAATTAACTAAATTTCATCTCTATACCAACTGTATACTGTCTAGCATAAAGATAGTGTAAACAGTGTAGGGGATGGACGTCAGTCAAGACAGCAGGTCAGCTGATCGCTGCATGTACACTAAGAAAATCTACCAAAGCTCACAGTAGAAAATTACTGTGAGTTGTGATTGTTTTCCGTGTGCTGAGCAACTAAACTGTTTCGATCATTACCTGCTAAATCCCACTGTAACTCCCGATTGTACTAATTTTCCTGTTTAGGTGTGGAGGTGAATTCACCATCTACAATGTAAGGAACAGAAAATTTTTATTTTTTAAAACTCTCTTTCACTTCATGTGTCCTACATAACAGATCCAAGCTTTCATGAGAATTAGAATCTAGACTGGAGTAGCATTTGCGTCCCCATGTACTAATATTGTTTTATATTATATTAATATAGTGCATGGTTCAGTTATCTTTTACAAGAATGGTTAGCAGAATTGTCCTTCAAAGAAGTACTTTTTTCTTTCCTGCGAGTACATTTCAGAGCCTGTATTTCACTTTTACTTGAGAAAAACAGCTGCTACAGTATTTCAGCTGTTACTGGAGTATTTGTAAATACAGGTACTTGTACTAATGTAAAGGAAGTCTGTACTTTTGCCATCTGTGATAAAATGTAAGATGTAATGAACTACTGTTGCAGTGAAATGACAATAATTTGTATGCATAATCATAAAGATCTGATGCGAAATTATTTGCAGATATTTTTTCCAAGTTTAAAAAGACAAAAAAAAGTAAGGAAGGTCCAACGAGTGGGACAAACACATTTTCATAAAATCTGCTGTTTAATAAAAACCATGGCACAGATAAAATGTGGAAAACAGTTGAAGTTTTACACAGATGAGAGTTACCGATCTATAAATCACACAATTTTGTGATTTAAAAATAACATCTAAAGACAACCATGTGATTTTACTGCATTAGAAAAGAGACATTCAGATGTTTTTACTCTGCTATGAAACAAAATACTAAGCCATGAATAATGAGTCTTAAGGCACTGCTGGCTCATAGATCACAGTTCAGTATACAAGTCAAAAATACCTAATTGATGGTGACAACACCAACTGTCTGTAGAAATAATTAGCCAATAAATACATTAGTAAACTGACCAAATACACAACACCAAATTAAGTTTTTGCATTAAAAAAAAATCAAACTTATCATCTCTTCGCAACTTTTCAGAAGCAGTCGTAAACGCACAGATGTATAGATGTTACGTTGTGCTCTGTAAACTTATGAACTTAAATATATATATAGTAATTTAATTTATTGATAAAAGATGTTATCTGGATCCAGAAATCTTTGTATCATTTAAACTACAATATTGCACCACTAACTCTGGTTTTGTCATTTCTTGTTTAAATTTTAAGCGCTTAGCGAAGAAACTCTAGTTTTTTGTTTTTTTTTAAAGAAATGTTAGTACATATACTAATAAGAAGCTCAATCTAAATGCAAAGGACTACAGCGATGGTATAACAGGCGTTATTTTATAACCCATGAAAACAAAATCAGTGCCAATCAGTTTGCAGCTAAACATAGTCACCTAAAGAAGAAACACGATTTCCTCTTTACTACTTTCAATCTGAAGTTGAATTGCATATTTGTGGCATTTTTTTTTACATGTTAAGTGACAAGTTTAAATCAGACTGTCTGTACAGTGCATCAAACTAAAAAAAAAATCCGAGCTCTTTAAGTCGATGGTAAATGTTTTATTCTTTCTTTTGTATTTTAGTTTTTCTGCAGGTGGACTCCTCAGTGTTTGCAGACAGCTGTTTAGCCTCGACATGCATCTGTCTGAGGGAGTAAGGTTAGCGCACAGCCAATAGGAAAATATACGCAGCCTGTGCAGGGCCAATGGTTATGTGGATCTTGACGCGCTAAGAACACTCCTGTAAAATATATTCTGAATATCAAAAGCTTTCTTTCCTGGATAACCCCGTGAGGTCTAACCCACCCACCACTTTACAGACATTAATTAATCCTGATCCTAAACGAATGGAACAATTCCAAGAATAATTCCTCTGTAAAGTTTTTTCTTTGAGACCAGACTTTATCCTTGTCTGGGAAACAGAGCCTGTATGCTTTTTAGAATGTGTGTTGGTTTGGAGCCTCTCTTGGTACCAAGCTAATCACAATGTGCAAAACCAAAATTTACATTCAGATAGCAAGGCCTGAAAACAGTGTTTCAGGTACTTGTGATTGCCAAAGATGAACTCGGAGGGTTAAATAAATTTAAGAAATTTACAGCTTCAACAAATATTAGTATAAAAAAACAAAAAACAAACCAAAAACATCTTTACTGCATATAATTAGCTTTTTGATGCATGGAAAATTTCTTTTGAACAGTCAATGTGAGGAAGACATGGAAACTACCGGCCATCTATATATACATAAACTACAATCTCATTACATTAAACCTTATTTGCAGTGGAAGTAATACTGAAAATAAAAAAAATGTCTTTAGAAAAAAAAATGTATTAACAAAAATGCACAGGTGAGCTGTTGCATCCTGATTAAGCAAATCAGACTTTGTGTGGTGAAAACATTTTAAAGTGCACTGAAGAAATCCACATGTTGGTAGATTAATGTGTAAATGACATTCACTGTTGTACTACTTCGATACAAATAGGGCTTAAAACAGTTCTCACTCACAGTGAAGCCAAAATCGAATGTTGTCAAAGCTTCAGATTAAATGTCATCACCGACAGAAGTTACAAAAATATTCTGAGTTGTTCTGTTTTTGTATAAAGTAGAAAATATTTTTATACTTTAGGATGTAAAAAGATACACAGATGGGTACAGTTACAGCTTCACATAGAAAAACGAGAGGTTGGCGGGTTCAGAAAACAGCAAAACTCAATATACAAACAATATTGTTAGTGTTACAAAATTAAATAGGACAGTGGCAATAACAGAATAAATTATTAGCTATGGAAACATGTTCATTATCCTCACTGTAGAAAAGGCTGAGGATGAGACGACACGTGTCGGTTTGGTCACATATGGTGCTGCTGGCTGATTAAAGTTTAATCAGGTGGTTACTGTAGTGAATAAGGCTCTCAGAGTGTCCAGAAACTCGAGCTGTCACTCAAGTTTGTCCCCAGTCAGTCTTTAATAAACTCTCTGCCTCGCTCAAGTCTGACTTTCTGCTTCTTCACGTCAGTTTGTGTCCTCGCAGACATGCAAAGGTAATGACTGGTTATTCTGCCGCAGGGTACATTAGTGCTTATACTGAATTACAATTACTAAAACAAAATAATCAAGGTAGGGTGTAAACCTGAATATGGAATTATGCTCCTGGTATCTGGCCGGCAGGTGTCCCGAAACGGGCATTTCATGTAATAAGAGCATATACAAATAAATCCAAAAATGACTATTGAGATGAAATTAATAGAATGGGTCTAATTTAAAGGAGCAATTGGAGATCATTTGCATGATTTGACCACTAGGTGGTGATAGGAAAACATTTGACTGGTTCCTCTTTTTTAACTAAATGTAAAAAATTTTTTTTATTTATAAATAAAATTTATGTTGACGTAGTGATATCTACCTATACAATTTGATGGGGACAACACAAACAGACCCCTTGTCTGTCCTCCACTGCATCCTTTGACTCATCTCTCCATCTCGCCTACTTACAAATGCCATCTGACTCTGGTGGAAACAGTGCAGCTGTTCTAACTGCCTCACATCTGGAGGCTTTTCTTTACCTAAGAAAATCAGAAGTCTTCAAACCAGTGCGAGTGCAGTCAGAGCTCACTTGCTGCCCGTTTCATAGGCAACTAATGGGCGACAATGACCTGACCTATGGCGTTTGAGTGTGGATTCCTCTGTGACATCACAGATTTGTGGTGATTGGTTGGTTTTCTTCAGTTATACAAAAAAAAAAATAAATAAATAAATCTGCTACACATCCACAAGGCAAACCTCTGGATCTGTCCGAGTCTGTCTGTCCACACATCTGTCCATTAGTCTGTCTATGCTTAGCTCGCCTTCTCCTTTTTCTGCCTCTTCCTTCTGTCTCTTGGTGAGGTCACTCGCAATAGCCAGCGCTCCTCCTTTTAGGAATCTGACAAAGTTCTCTCCTACAAGCGGCCCCATGGCGTACATGCCTGGCCCGTTCGCAGCAATCACCCTGTTTGTAAACGGGTCCACCTCAATTGGGTTCCTCCGGCATGAGATGGGCTCCTCAGGGTTCATGCCAAGCGAGCGCCCGTTATTGTCTAGAAAGGAAAGATTGGGGTGGGCGCCAATCAGAACCAGAGCCTTAGAGACCTGAACCACCGTCCGCTCGCCAGCGTCTGACTCTAGAACGCACTTTCGGTCAGGTCTGAACTCGACAACCCTGTGGCGCGGGAAGCTCAGGTAACCCGGGTACCGGGGGAGAGAGGAGGAAGAAGAAGAAGGGTTGGAACGATGAAGATTCTGCGTATGGTCCTGTTGTGAATTATTGCGTTGATGCTGTTGAGTCATCATCTGGTGAACCTGGAGGACAAAGTACAGAACAGAGGTTAGGCGATTAAAATCCTAGACGACCCGGTTCAGCTGCCATGACGATCAGTCAGGAAATTGAGTGGCTCTGCTCTCCTCACCTTGTGGTACTCTGGGTAGAGCAGTTTAGGCAGCTGGTTGAAGATGAGCTCTGGGTCGTTGACTGAGCGTCTGAAGGCGTGGTAGACAGGGGTGTTGAGATGGTGGGTGGCAAGTACTGCGTCGGCTGCCGTAAGTCCTGCCCCCACCACCAGAACTGGGTCTGACGACTGGTCGAGCTCACCGCGAGCGATGGCTGCCTCTAGATCCCAGAATGAGTGGCACACGAAGGGCAGGGACTCGCCCTGTGCACCGAGTCTGGCCGGGATGTCATGCGTGCCTGTCGCCAACACCACATTGTGTGCTAACACGGAGAAAGGTACCTCCTCTGAAAGCGTGGAACCATCTAAAAGTAGGAGAGAAGAATCAATAGGTGAAAATCGGCTTTACTGAGAGGCTGCATGACGTCCATATTAATATGATTTTGAGCAGTGAATCAAGCAAAACTACTTTAGTGCGGTCCTAGAATCCTAATATTCAGCTGGCAATGTGCTTTAACACTTTATAACACAACAAATCTTAACAGTGATCAAGAGAGTTTCATTCACTGTACCTCCAAGCTCTTCCCCCTCTCTCCGCTGCAGTCCTGTCACTCTCCAGCAGGGCGGCGACCCCTCCTGGCTGATAGGCTGCCTGGTCACAGAGGTGACTAAAGTCCCACAGGCAAAGTTCTGCTCCAGGGACATCTGGGAAACGTAGTGCTGGTAGTAGGAGGCGATCTCTGCTGGTGTAGCACGGTCATTTCGCACATTTCTGTTGTGAAAGAAACACGAAAATACATTTGGATACAGGTTAAACACGTATTTGTTTACAGACACAGGACATGAAGACGAGTATTAGGGATCAGAAAGAAGATATTTACTAACGAAGTTTTGATTAAAAAAAATAATCTGTAAATGAAAGAGTTGTTGGGGCGATATTGAAACACAAGTCTGATTGTGGTGCACAGAAATTAAAGACCACTGTTCTGCTGCTATGGTCACAAATTGCTATTTTATGTAAATCAAGTGGGTCCAGCTGGGCTGAGTCATTTGAAAAACAAATTAAAGAGTGTGACGCATGAAGATCAATGGCTTTGTTCTTTTATTTCTCTGCTCAGCTTACTCAGAAGAGTACTGTAACTGTATTTTCTTTGTGGTAAAAAACGTATTAATTTAGGCCTTCAAGTCTTAATTTCATCAATTTTCATTACATTATCAATTTATTTTCATTTATATGACCAATACATCTCCTAAAAGTCATTCTTGTTCTTAGCAGCCTCACTGCAATGACAGCTTGAGTCTAGTCTTAATAATCAGGGCTGTGGGGATTAAATCCAAGTATAAGCTAACTACAAGAGCAGCTCCATCATTGAAACTCAAACCCCATTTAGCTTCTTCAGGTTCTCAGCTCGTAAACATAAGCCCGGGTGGTCAAGATTTGTTATTAATAAAGGTAATCAGATAGTATTTGTCCACTGTGGAGACATCTTTTTGTACACAAGCCTCTCTGCCAGGAGCTTTATTACGGTTGAAAACTTCATGAACCCTGTTGAGTGTTTAAACAACACGTCGTACACGCTCTGTACACAAAGTGGCGGTTTTATTATGAGCAGACCTGCGTTTGTCTCTCATCCAGTCCTTCAGCTTCAGCCCAGGAAGCTCCATCCAGTTAGCCAGGCTCAGCGTCAGCATGGAGCCCTCCATTGCCTGCACACAGCACACACATTGTTAACACTTTTGTTATTCAAACCCTGTTTGCCTTCTATCGCGTGCAAATTAACTTCTGTGTGTAAATAAGCAGCTGGCAAAACATTTTTTTTATGTGTTTGCTAAACATATCTACTTTACGATCGAATTCAGGCCATCTTATAAAATAACATTTTATGATGATAAGGACTAAACAGACGACTGTTTATCCTTCTGCTTACACAAAACAGAATGGGTTAGCCTTTAAAACCTATTCTGTAACTTACATGCCAGGCTCCTCCAGGTGGACCCTTCCCCAGCACCAGGTGGGGAATAGCACGCTCTGGCTCGTATCGCCATTCCAGCGGAGAGGTGTGGTCGAATCCGAAGTCGCTGTCTGGCAGCAACAATGAATCAAAGAGCACCGCTACGGGGTTGGACGACCGCCCTTCCAGCCCCTCGCACAGGTACTCCAAGTCCTACAAAGGGAGCATCTGTGAGGCTCTGTTCACACTGCACTAATGCAACTTCACAACTTCACCGAGAAAAGAAAGACGTTTACCTGCTCCAGCAGCGACAGGTGAGGCTGCTCTGCCAGCTTGCTGTGCAGCAGGGGATTTGGATGTGATGCCTCAGGTGACAGGTAAGGGGTGTAACCTGATAACAGGTAGGACAGGCAGATGCCTGAGGGGCCATTACCTGAAAATAAATGAGAGGTAAGGTGGTGATTGGTTATACATTCAGAAAAAATGCAGTTTGGTTATTTCCAATTTTACCGCACAGCTGAACACAGATCAGAAAAAAAAAAGAAAAAGAAAAATTAAATAACTCAATTTAACTTCCAACAGAAACATCGCAAAAAACAAAAACCCTGTCAATGAAAGGGGGACATTAAAGTCAGTGTGCTGCATGATTCAGGGGGTTTGGATACAGCACATACAAGAGGTGATTCAGCAAAACCATGTACAACAGTTGCACAGTCAGGTTATCCCACTTTCAGCTCTTTAAGTAATCCAACTGAACCTTTTTTTTTTTTAACACAACAGCCTTTGCTGATGCGAGGATTCACTCTGATTTTTTTTCTGTGAATCATTAATCTGGATGCATCACTGATTCATGGACAGTGAAGCTCTTCTTTTCCATTAGTGAGCTGTAATGCTGCAGGAGTGTTCACCTGAACCAACAGTAGAAAAAAACCCCATAAGAAAGCCAGCGTTTGCATTTATAACTGAAAATGAGGAAAACCACAGTGGGTTTCTTTTAAAGTATTGCATTGTTTGCCTCAATCTTGTGCAACATCTGCTTCCCGCTGTTGGCGAGTTCATCTCTTAAAATCTAAGCCATATTTAGCCTATAACCAATTAATACCTTGGCTAACTATTAGGCTATAAAGTGGAATCCCACAGTCATGCAAAAGACCATAGAAATGCAGACAAAGCAAAACTGGCACAACTCACTCTCAGAAGTATATTTCTTCTCATGCAGTTCCCTCTGAGCTCCATCACAACGATCCAATTTAATGTTTGTCAGGTTTATTTCAAAGCTACTGGCTAATGTTTAGGGAGTGAACTTCATTAGTAACTGCTGTAATAACTTAATCGAGCACACACCTAAACAAAGCTAATGACTGCTCCTTTGAGGTTTGTAACCGAACAATTAAAACTGCAGTTCTTCATGTGTGTTTTCTTACCAATGATCACCACAGGCAAGATGTCTCCAGGGAGAATTTCTTTGTCATGAAGGTCCATTTCAACTGCAAAGAGGAGAAAAGACATTTTTATAGAAGACTGAGAAAGTAGTTCAACACAGTTAATGATTGTTGAGTCCAGTCAGCATTAACAATGGTGAGTCGAGTTCATTTTCATGTGACCTGTGGCACACACATGCACACACTTCCCCTGCAGAGCCCTCAGTTTGACATCGTAGCTCGAGATGGCGTAGATAGAGATATGACGCTGCCACATACACCATAAACCACACAGGAAGACAGTCTCTAGAGAGACTTCATGTGAAGACGCTAATTTCTTCCTTGTTTACTCTCTGATTTAATTTTTTTTCAAACCTGCAAGTTTGAAGCTGTACTTTACTATTCCTGAGTTTACAAACAAGTCAAGACATTGAGGTCAACTCAGTACATCAAGGTCGGCTGTAGAGGAACTAGATCTGTTACACACAGCAGTAGGTCAAGTGCGAGAATCAGTTTTACAACTAAAACACATCCACTGTAAGTTTAGACATTAACCCAGGGTGAAAAGGCATTAAATCAAATGTAATAACTCACTCAGATCACAAGATGCTTAAAAGCCTGAGGGCACACGACCTGTACTCGCATCATATTTTACCCCCACAACATGCAGCGCGCCTCTTTTCCCCTGTTAAGTTTAACTGTTGTGGATTAAATCAACAAATTTGGCCTTGGAGAGTCTTTTATTTGCTTGGAATTTTCTAAACACAAAGCTAATCTTTAAGCACTTTTACTCATTTTAATGTGCATCAATGTGTTTGCTTTGTTTCTAACTTTATTTATTAAAGGAACCAAAGGCCTCAAATGCTAAAATAAAAATCTGTTTGAAATGAAGAAACAATTCACACTTTCAACTTTTTCTTTTTTTTCCTGAAAGGAGACCTTGCTGAGGATTTTTTGCACAGTTTATGTACTAAAGGACCACAAGCCAAGCGCCATTTAGTCTGATTGTATTCATGACGAGTGAGGCAACCTCTGGAGCTCACGCGATTAAAACAAAAAGGGAAAATGTGAGTTTGGTGATTATAAGTTGTTTCATTAAAGCTCTGACTGGCCGTTTCAGCCGGTACAAACAAATGAATGATATCATAATTTATTTTGAGGACTTCCAGGAAAGACTATCAGCATGAGACGATGTTGATTATTTTGGCCTTGCAGGTCTGACACTGAGAAAGGCTCAAACTGAGTGTTTTGTGATCAGCCTGACACAAAAATGTGACCATGAAAAAACAAAAAAAGGAAATATTTGGAGGTAAAAAACAAAAATATTTGGAGTTCCATTAAATGAGAAAATCTTGTGTCCTTCAGCTGTTATCATGACCACGACAAGGAGGACGGAGCGTAGAAATGAACGACCGAGGAACTGATATTCAGGGAGGAACGTCTTACTTTGTATCGCCCCTGTGTTTACTGGGTACATGCCTCTCAGTGTGGTTTAAAATAAACATCAAGTCTGCTGGAATCTCAGTGTTTAGAAAAACTATTCCACAAGAAAAAGTGACAAATTTAACTCCCTTTTCCACCGGTCACAAAATATAGGCCTATATAGTCTAAAATTAAACAAAATTAGCAGAATGAATGAAAAAAAGAAAAAGAAAAGAAAAGATGGTGGTAAGAGAAATGGTCTCCAATACATCCTCATTAGAAGGAGCTCACTGCTCATCAAGTAGCTCCAGTAAAGGTCTCACTCAAAGGGTCCCTGTTTTCTATCTTTAAGAAATATTTCAAATCTTTAATGCACTGGTGACAGGATGGAGGCTTTTTCCATTAAAATAAACAAAAAACAACAACAACAAAAAAGCACCAAACACCTTGCATGAACTGCAGTTTCAGCAGCCACAGAGGAGTGCCGCTGGTGTAACGGTGCCTTTATTTGTACCAAAACAGTGTGCAGTTACTTTTTCCCACCCCTGTGATGCAATGACCAGGAAATCTTTGCAAATATAGTTATTCATCACGGAAATGGGAGCAAGTCATTTTCCACATAGAAACTCTGTTTGTCTCTAACCTAACTCATTAAAACTTAACTGAATGCCTAATAAGTAAATTATGAAGGGTGGTGCAAGAGTATAATGCATTTACCCCTTTGCAGACACTCTAGACAGATAGACAGACAACTGTAATATAGCTCATGATGTCAGCTAAGGTATGACGTTACTCATTTGCACAGACCTGCCCCTTTACATAATCTGCTAAGTCATGCTTACACGGGGGAAAAGAAAGTTACTGCAGGACATGGAGGGAAAAAGAGGATGACTCAAAACAAAAAACACAAGGTCGAGATAAGCAAAGCAGTGAAAAGGGGCAAAGAAAAAAAAAAAAAAGAGGATTGAACCAGAATCAGCGCGAAAAAGAAAAGTAGCCGCGAGAAAGATAGAGGGTTACATAATCCAGCCCAAACGGTGGCAGAGAGCCCAGTGAAGGCGGGCTGCACACACATACAGTCCATGACTAAATGAAGCCTAGTAGCTGTGTTTCCCCCTGGGATTGACCTGCGAGGATAATTAGGCTTCCTTAATTTCTTTGGCACAAAATGCCAAAAGTGTTTTCCAGGGAAATGTGACTAATGTGCAGCACAGACGTCATTAAACACTTTATTTTCAGTGTTTATGCTTACAAAAAAGAGGACTTTAGCTACAGCATTAAATGTACCAAATATAACAGTTATGCCAAGTTGTTATCCCAAAAAAAAAAAAAAAAAAAAGCAAACTTCTGTGTATGGTACTTCCAAATTAATATAGTTTATCAGAGTAAAGAGTTACTCTTATTTTCAAATTAAACACTCATTTAAATTGTAATCTAAATATAAAAAGAAAACTAATGAGTCTGCCATGAGGTACTGTGCATGTTTGCTTAACTTCAGCACACCTGCAGTGATCTCTGGGTCATATTACAGTTATAAAAGTCATAAACTCTAACTGGGACAACTGGATAAAACACAACTGACCAGTCATAGCAGTCATCATTCATGACCTGTGATACCTGACAGGTTAGTCTTTTTTTTTTTCATTAGTCATTGTGCCAAACACCCATTTTTATATTGGATGTTTCAGACTTACATGTTATACAAGTTCATTTCGGTATTCCCATTCCAGGTGTAAGAGGTCGTTTGGTATCAAAGCACTGGCCAAAGCAATATTGGCCACTGAGACATAAAGGTCCTAAGTTAGACTACAAATACTGCTTTAAGAAGTTGGAGACGTGGTGGTGTTACAAGTAAGAAGTGCTTTTAACCTAAAACAGGACCTCGGTTTTACACCTTGTTTTAATTATTATATTTTCCCCCAAAAGGATGTTTCCATTCACCTTTACTGTCATCGAAATCCTTAATAAAATTAAATGTTCAACCTGTTTTGATGTTTTACTTTCAGTCCTTCTCTGAGAAGAGGCATACTTAAAAAAAATAATGGAGCAACTACACTTCCAGGTTGTGTATTTCCTTTACGGTAAGACTTATGTTTTGTGTAAGTCAGCTGATACCGACAAATATTCAAATACTGTAAACCAGATATGTTTTATCACTACCTCTATCTCCCTATGTCTACCTGCCAAACAGGCTTTTCAACACAGAGCGTAAGCTTATTTTAAAGCATTTTTTGTTACACTTGCAGTAAGACTCATTTACTGCAAAGGAAAGTTTGTCCCGCCACAGGTGGCGTATATAATTAACTCAGTAACCACACAGCTATAACAATGACACAGCAGTTGTGTCTCGACTTATGTCAACTGCAGGTATGTGTGTGCAGTGTGCAGAGCCACAACAATATGGAGCCATGAAAGCCCTCATATTATTTCGAAACTACAGAGTGCAACTTCCTGTTAAGACTGGTCTTAAATCAGCTGCTCACCATTACATAATCAAATGTTTTGCTCATGCAAAAGACTCAAATCAGCAAATCGAAACATTAACTTAAAAAGCAGAAAACCTCCCACTTATTTAAAGACATATTTTAAATAACTGATGGCCCTTCGGGGGTGAAACTGAGGCACCATTTCTGATTTTAAACAACGGTCAGGCAAAGTCGTCTTTGCTTTACGTTTCTGATGAATGGTGCAAGCAAAGCAGTTACAAAAACAGGGAGGAATAAACAAAGCGTTGGTGAGTTTCTCCTCTTTTGTGCCCCTGTGAAGCTTGAATCTCTATGACACTGGATCGGATTCTCTACTCATCAGGCTGCAAATATAGCAAAGGCTTATCTAAACTCTTATCCAACTGCTGCTGCTATTTTAATACAGGCTCTCAATCTGAGCCCCTTGATTTTATGCAATGCCCTACATGAATCTGTTTCTACCTGTGGAAAATACTTGAGAAATGCTCCATATGGCACCTGTGCATACGTCTACCTTAAAGCTTCCAGCATCTGGCCAGCTAATCCGCCATATGCACCTGCCAGACGGCTAATGAGATTTCAGTTATGTCTGCCTAGACGCCTGCTGCAGTCTGCAAAGTGTAGGGAGAACCAAATCGGTTCCTGTGCAGTATTGGAAACTAAAACACTAAACACATAAGTATTCACACTTCTTGATCCTTTTCAGCCAGCTGTCTTCTGACTAGCTCCCCCTCATGAACAAAAGGCTAAAACAATGGGTGGGTGGGATCTCTGTGTGCTGACAGCCAGTGCTGTGTGCCTGATACAATCTATCTGGTGTCATTATCATAAAATATCCAAGAGTGGGGTTCAAATGTCTGCAGTCAGAATTTACTGTACATACACTGACCTGTTTGTCAAATTTAACCAGGTGCAATATGAGAACATCACAGTAGCAGTACCTTTATGACAGAGCATAAATTAAAGCCCTCTTTAATTTTGTCACCTGTCTGTATAAACTAAACTCTTTTCCCTGTGTTACTCAGTTTCATTCTAGGGATTTTGGCACTGGGTGTCCCGACAGCCCTCTGAACTTCCTGTCAGTTTCCTGTGAACTCTCAGCCATCACTGTTTTAGCAAAACCACCACCCACCGACTCCACCTCAAGATAAACATGCAACTGAATTCTAAAGCTGTTTCTATTGTTTCAGCACAGTGAAGCAGTTATTGACATTAACAACTATAAAACTATGTGCAAAACCCAAAGTACCAAAACAAATCATTCACCAGCTATTGTGTTACAAAATGTAAACTTATAAAAATATACTTTTCCTATAAAAAAAATACTGTTTAGCTATGGTGTGATAATCTTTAGTATCCCTAAAATATTTTATATATTAAACTAGACTTTAATGAAATATTTTCTACTTTTAATTGTACTAATATATATGTATTTATATATAGCTGTGTATAGGAAGCAAATGTGCTTTTAAATAATTAATCTATAAACGTATCATTCTGTATTTATCTAAAGTTAACCACGCATGCTGTACCACGTGAATGTATATGATTCAGCATTGAGAGTACTTTTGGATGATGAAACTTTTCCAGGATTATGACGGACACTCAGATAAAGGGAACAAATACTTTTTTCCAGTAAAAATCCATTTTTTGTGCAGCACGTCTGCATGAGCGCTACAGATGTTATCTGCTCTGCATTCTTAAGGAAAACCCTAGAAACGTCTCTCCCCACGTTGCACTTGCACCCGCTCGGTCCGGTCGTGACCACCCACGCCCCTCCCCTGCCGGTCAGCTACGTGACTCACAGCTCCCAGCTCCGGCTGACAGGAGCCTGCCCTCACCATCTAACCGCTCCACGAACTCAGGACAATGACTCACGCCACAATGGATGCTCACCTAAATGAATGGATAAAGAAGAAAGATGGTGGCCTCGGGCTACTCACTGATTCGCGCCGGAGGTGAGGCTCTGTATCCCCCGCGTGCTGTTTGAGCCTTTCAGGAGACACGAGGGTTTGACGTCTGTCTTCTGTTTCTGCTGCTTCTTCTCTTCTCTCAGTCTGTCATGTCGCGGCTCTGCCCCCTTCTTTTATAGCCGCCTTCTCTTTTTTCCCCCGCACGTGTTCAACGCGAGCCTCAAACTCCTGCGTTGTGCAGCACGTTCACTCGTTTAATGTAACAGTGCAGATGGCCCCTCCCCCGTCGACCAATAAGAATCACGCCTCTTTCCTAGACGCTGCCCCGGCTTTACCCCCTGAACGCCGCCATCTTTACGCTGCTACGTCGTCAGCATAAAGCGAAGCAAAAAATCGTATATATTGCGAGATGGAGAGACGACGACAGGATGGACTGGATTTTCTTTCGTTATTGTTAAAACAAACGCCAGTCCTCGTGTCTGTGTAACTAATAAATAAATGCACGAGAAAACAGAAAAGAAATAAAGAAAAGACACAGTTCTTCTTTTATTATTACAGCATAACATAGTCATTGTCTCTGTATAAATAAAAAAGAGAGAAAAAAGGCCAAATTTAGATCTGCTTCTGTATTATTATAAAATTTGACTTTTAAAAAAAATCTTACAGTATTTATAGTCGTTTTGCAGTGTGGATCTGCTTGTTTAAGTTTATTATTTAGAGAATCTCAGTTTAACTCCAGTTTTCACTTTTTCCGAGTTAATGGTAGCTTCTTCTATAACCTTATATAATTTTCTTAAACTAAAGCTAAAGATGTTTCCTTGAAATTTTTTTATTTCAGTTTCGTAAGCGTACATGATTGTTTCAGTAAGTTAATTAGTTTTTATTTTCATTTTTGTTAGTTAAATATAATATACTTTGATCTCTGTCCTGTCAGAAGCATCCTTATAATTCTTCAAACAATGGTATCATGAAAAACTAGCATTTAAATGTCGCATACTGATGAGAAAACCTTTGTTCCCATGTTTAGCTGTTTGCAGGATCCAAATTTGATGTGAGTTCCCGTTTCACAAGACCTAACGACTGTTTTACCTAAAATTTGAACTTCCCTGATGCTTGTGAAGAAGCTGATGACTGCAAAACTAACATGCTGAACATCACTACAAAGCACTGGAACAGTTATATAATCCCTGAGCATTCAGATTTATTTAAATCATCAGAATCAGCTAAACTTTAATTACATAAAGATAAAGCAAATCCATGTACACATATAGAGTAAACAAAAGTAGTAAGAGACACACCTCTCACACACTTCTGTCTAAAAAGACTATAAGCTTTCATGGCTGACTCACACTGGAGTTCCTCCAATATGGCTGCCATACGTTACACCACACTTCATTCACAGCTGGTAAAGTTTAGTCGTGGTTGTGTATTTTTGTTGTTTACGCTGCTGTTAAAGCGACGTCGCGTTAACTTTTCTGCTAAGACTGTTTTATTCCGAAAAAACAGATTTCATCATGTGGCGTTTGAGTTTCCTGGAAATGCAAACAGAGTGGCCACTCCTCTGTTTCTTCCCCCTCTAAGAGCACCAGGTGCCCTTGAAACAGAGCACTGCATAATGACAGTTTAATAACCTGAAGGGTCTCATGTCTAGCTGATGTTTCTGAGATATTTTTATTATTAGGGAGTCACATTTCCTCTATTTCTATTTATTTGATATACATTTGTAAAAAAAATTAAAAAAATTAATCGTTCTGAGATTGTACATTTGTGGGCCACTTTTCCTTCTACATTCATATATAATATTGGTTGGAAATTAACGTTTGGGAACCCAAAGCACGATTTTATATGTTTTGTAACACATTAGAGCTAAAATTGAAGCGAATTCAGATGTGTGTGTGGCTATTTCCCTTCCACGTTCTGCAGTGATTGGTATGGAATAACAGCTATACATCCCAAAACACGTTAGATGACTTTGTGTCATGCAAGATTGTTGTTTTTTTAGTCAGACTGTTATGCAAGCTTTAACAGATCCTCGTGCAAATTAACAGTAGCACACCTGCAGTAGGGTTGTCCTTGTGTAACTTTCAATTTTTGACAGAATCTGTTTTTTTAATCACCACAAAAAAATCCACTTTTTCCTTATAATCGTTATCATAACAACCAATGTGATGAGAGCGGACAGAAAATCTACCTATTTTTAAATCTTAATATTGATTTTTCTTGTTTGGCTTTTACTTTCCCCACAAAGTCTTACTCAGAAGAGTGACTGTGATGGTCATCATGTTCAACGGGGTTTTAACACAAGCAGGCAAAACAGAATCAGTTAAACAAAGTCTTACTTTAAAAGTCAATATGAGATGAAAGCTTCGACAGAGAAGCATCTCCAAAACACCCAGACCTCATAATCAGACAACAAGCTATAGGTTTGAAGCCAGGCACAGCCATGCAAATAAGTTATTTTGCCTTCTTGGGTTTCTATTTTAAACACGAACAGGACTGTTAGTGACATGAAACCATTTATTGTGAACCCTTCCTAACAGAACAGATCACCAAGTGCTCCAAATGTTTGAGTTCAGCTATTTCATTAAAACAAAGATGGCAAACTAAGAAGAAAAAGTGTCACCAGAACAATCAGAGCAGGTCTGTGCACTTCACTTCACTCGACATAACATGTTAATACCAAATCCCGTACAGGTGATGGTAAAGGTCGTAGGACACGATTAACTTAATTTTCTTCCTCATTCAGCGCACATGCTCCACGGAGAGGGGAATCCTGAAACACATCATTCCCATGAGGATAAAAATGTGTCGTCAGGACAAAGCTGATCAGCTAGAACAACTTTGTATTCATTTATATGCAACCAACAACATAAAATAAGCTGGTTTATGTTTTTCCTTCAGTATTTAATTTAATTTATTTATTTAGGACAGTTTACATTAATGAACATAAATGTAAAAAGAATTACATGACTGTAAACATACCAGATTATAGCCAAGGGCTAATTTCTATCTGCTGTCCTAAAACATAAAAAAATAGACATAATAATTCATAAAAATTCATCATTCATTCATAATAAAGACTCCATCACCAAACTTACACATACACACCATTCTGTTCCTAAATAAAACATTGAAACTATACAACTTATACATGATCACACACTTTCAATGTATGTCACTCATAGATGTACTAATCATTCCAGGAATTTCACCAACATTATCCTGAGATAAATAATTAAAGGAAAAAACTTTTTCAAAATTACTTCTAAGTTGAGCCTTTTTCATTGTTATTTTTACACCACAGTGCAGGTAAAAGTCCTTTAAATAAAATTGTGTGAGAAGACAAATTTACAATGGAACAAATTTACTGAAAAAACACATTTTAGTTAGTCTGCTTGCCTATTTGTTCCACTTGCACTTGAGTTACAATCAGCTGATTTCAGCTGATATGCTGGAGAAGGAAAACAGTGGAGCAGTCTGCCGAGTGGATATGGGCATTTTATTTATATTTTATTGCACAAAAGGATGAGAGTGCAATGGCAAAGTGGAAACTTCATCCAGGACAGAAACAACTATATCATACTGTTAACACAACTTCAGCTCTTTGCAAACACTTGCTCGGACAGCATGCTAACGCTGGGTTAGCCAAAAACCCAGAGTGAAGCTGAATGCCGACTCCAACTCAGCAGCCAGACCCTGAACTTCAACTGTGAACAAACTCATGAGCAGTCAGACTCCGTTTCTACCAGTTCATCACCATGACGACCGTTTTGAAGTCGCTTTGCTTTGTGTTTCATCTTTGCTTTGTGTTTTCGGCTTTGTGTTCAAAGGTTAATACAAAGAAAGAGATCATATGTTAGGATAGGGATTTCTGTCGGTGTGTAGCCTCAGGTTTATATTGTTAATTGTTAATTATGAGACGGTGGTTTTCAGGTCATTTTACAGCGAAAGTAAAGTAACAAGTGGTTTAACAAAATACTTTCTACTGGGAGTAATTAAATAATGCACTGCATTACTTATTATTAAAGTGTTCTGTGTAATATGACTAATACATTAGTTTTTTGAGTAAGACTCAAATACAGATCACAACAAAGTGGGGAAATACCTACAACGTGCAAACATTAGACAACACAGCATCCAGTTAATTTGCTGTACTTTTCCTGTACTTTTGTAAAGCACTCAAATAAGTGCTTTACAAAAGTACAGTAATTTACATTCCTTCTGTATTAATTTACAATTGTCCTCATCAAGCTCTCACTTAATTGTTTTGAGCATTGTAAGATTAACAGTAGCGTGGTCTAATGCAGCGGTCCCCAACCCCCGGGCCTTGGCCCGGTACCGGTCCGTGAGTCGTTTGGTACCGGGCTGCGAGAGTTGAGGCTCAGGTGTGAAATGTATGGTTTTCAGGGTTTTTATCAGTTTTTAGCGTTATTTTGTTATCGTTTTTATCGTCAACTCGGTTTTTCTGGGTCTTTTCACGTGTGTTATGAATAAATCTTCTTTTTTCAGTACCGGTACTAGTTTTATTTTGTTGTATTTATCCGCGACACCTTAAAGGCCGGTCTGTGAAAATATTGTCGGGCATAAACTGGTCCGTGGCGCAAAAAAGGTTGGGGACCGCTGGTCTAATGGCATTGAAGAGGGATGGGAGAGAACTATTTCAAATGAGGATGGTGCCACCTAATGCACCCCTCTAGACACGCCCCTGGGCTTAAGGTTGGGGACATTAACCATGAAACCTCAGAAGGTTATAGTAGACTTCACCACATTATCCAAATAAAAAAACCTTGCCCTCAGATCAGACTTCAAACTTTGATATTTGACAAAGCTTTGGTCTAGAGCTGGATCATATGATGCTGAATCCTCCCTTAGTTAGTTTCAGGCTATAGGGGGACTTCCCAAGATGCAGCAAGCACTTCTCCTTCAGTCCTCTATTTTCATGTGTTGCGTGTCATTAACTTTTGTCTTCTCTCTCCTTTAGTTTGTCTTTTGTCCTGTTTATTGTTTGTAGTCTCTCTCTCTCCCCCCAACCAGCTTCTGCAGGTGCCTGCCTCTTCTGTTCAAAGAGTGCGTTTCCAGCTAAAAAGATGTTCTTCGTCTCTGCTTTTACCTCCTCGTAGGGAATCATCAGACTACTGTTCTTGTGAAATGATCACTTAGAAAAGCCACAAATTACACAATGGCAAATGCAGATGTGGTTTTGCATCATGTTTAGATAAAAAGATTTGGAACCACAGCATAACAGAGCTAATCACCGTAGAAGTGAATGGTTCAGGTTTTCCTTTCATTTGCCAGCTTTAGATAAAGGAAAATGTTAAAAAGAAAAAAGTTGAGTAATTCCAATAACTGCTTTATTTTTTGATCTCACTGACTGGTCTATTTCATGCCACACAATAATATATTTGC
>NW_005187413.1:2181276-2189054 GCF_000239375.1 Pundamilia nyererei | reverse complement strand
GAAGATGGATGGATGGATGGTAAAAAAATACCTTTAGTTTTATGTGTTGGTGTGTGTAACATGAAACAAATGTATAAATGATTTGCTTTTTCTCTACACTAACTCACATGTCAAACTTACAATGTCTTTACTTTCTCAAAAACATTTGCATGTGTAGGTGTAAATATAGCAGGCACAGCAACACGTGTCTTGTGCACATGCCCAATACACAGACTGCCACACCTTCTGCAGCACCCATGCTCAAAAACAAAACAAAAATACTGAAGGCAAACATTTTCTGCTGAGACCGAGCAGTCTGTGTCTTAACAGAGTGTAAAGATCCAAAGATGATTTATAATTTCAAAGAACAGAATTTGCTTGGTCATTATGATGTGTGTATCCACATAGCAGCATAAACATGGAGGCACAGATAAGGAAGGAATGCTACAACTGCGCCATAAGTTTATTTGAGCCAAATCTCAAAGCGAAAGCCAAGTTTCCTTTTTTTATATGCAGCCAGTTTTGTGCAAAAGGCTGGGCTGTGTGTTACAGGTAAGCTACATGGCTTTCAACTACACCTGCAATTCTAATGTAAAATTAAATAAAAACAGAGTGTAGAAAATGGAAACACATGAAATATCTAAATTAAGACATTTTGCCATTTAAAGAAAAAATAATAATAGCTCATTATGAATCTAATGGCAGCAACACGTCGGGCCAACAAGTTGGGCTGAAAAAGTAGGTGTTGGTTTATAAAAGCAGCTGGAGGAAAACTTTCCAGCTAATTAGGTTAATTTGAAACAGGGAAACCTGGACACCATATCCTCCGGGCTAAAGAGGAGAGGGACCGTCTGGCTCATGGTCAAAAGCCTGCATGGTATGGGGGTAGACCAGTGCTTATAGAACTGGCACCATCAATGCTGAAAAATGCTCCCAGTCAGATAACATCTTTCTCAGGAAAGGCTTTGCATATTTCAGCTAGACAACGTCAAGCATTTATTACAACAACATGGCTTTGTAGTAGAAGAATCCAGGAGCTGAACTGAGCTGTCTGCAGACCAGACTCTTCATTAACGGAAAACATTTGGGACACAATGAAATGAAAAATATGACAACTGCTGGACTTTTGAGCAATAATGTATCAGACAAGAAGGGGACAGCATCCTTCTCCCTGAAGTCCAGTAAACAGTCTCCTCAGTTCCCAGATGGTTAGGGACTGTTGGTAAAAGAAGGTGGGATGTTACACAGTGCTATAATGGCTGTGCTACTTTTTGACCCCAACTGTTTGAGATGTGTTCAAATTCAAAATGATATTTTTCTTAAAATGATACATTTTTCTCAGTTTACACATTTGATATGCTTTCTGTGTTCAATTGTGGAGAAAATACAAGTTTATGAGATTTTTGGTGGGGTTGTGCAGTGTGTCATCATGTTATCTTCAGGCTTGACTTGGCTGCAGGATAGCCCGCTTGTGCAACTGTAATCAAAAAGTATTTTGCTTAATTAAACTGAACTGTTAATAATCAGTATATTTGGTCCCAGATGGGATTTTCATTACAAAGCATGGTCTCCAGTGAAATAGAATTCGAAACCCTCCCAGGAACGATACTTGCACAGTCACTGAGAAGCGTTAGACCAGCTCATTTACTTACGGTGACTTGCATTCACTGACATGTCTCATGAGAGTATTTGAATATTTTTCATTGTTCAGTTTATCTACAACACACCTGTTATTTTTGTTACCATTCATAAAAATAATTCAGGTTTCAAATAAACAGCTCTCACTGGCCGTGCCGTGAAAAGCAATGCGGTGTGAGTTTAAAGAAGCCTTTTGGTAACCGAGCGATCCTCTGTGAGTCACTGCATAATCCTCTCCAGGATGCCTTCTATTGTCTGTCAGCGGGCATTTGAGAGCTGACGTCACCCGGATCTGCTTTAAAGAGCAGAGATCACAGGCAGAGGATGAACAGCTCAGAGCGAGACAAAGGGGCCTGTGAAGGGTTAAAAGTACACAAAGCATTCCTCCTCTGCCGTTTTCCCAGGGACAGACGGAGACACAGCGAGGTACAGTGATGCTCAGACACCGAATGAGCTTCACACAGACCAAAGAAAACAGCAACACATGAGAAATGCAACGTAAGACTTTTTACACAGATGTGACGGTTTCTCACACACGAGATGGCCACGATGTAAGATGTCAGAGGATTCTCAGGTTCACTTTAACAGTTTCCATATATGCAATTAACCATTTTCTACTGACTGCTTCATTAAACGCTTTTTATTCAAGGCTTTTCCTGGAAATTACATGCAAAACCACATCTCAACACACAGACATCTCAAATTCAAATTCAAATTTTATTTGTCACATACACAGTCATACACAGTATGATATGCATATGCAGTGAAATGCTTAGACAACTGCTCGTGACCTAAAGAAAAAAAAAAGACTATGAATAGAATAGGAAATAAATATGAAAATTAAAAAGGGTAAATTTAACTAGGAAGGAATAAAATAAAATATAAAAATTAAAGTTAAAAATGAAATAACTACAACAACAAATTAGAATGAAGGGTAAATTTAATTGGGAAAGAATAAGATAAAATATATAAATTAAAGTTGAAAATAAAATAACTGTACAACAAAATACACAATACACAGTATAGAAATATATAAGAATGTATGAAGAAATATAGAACAATAACAGCAGCTGTACAAGTATTAAATGGAAATGAAGAAATATAATATCCAGTGTTGTGCAATCCACATTTGTAAGTGTCTTCTATGAGACATCTATGAGAAAATTACCCAACTTCTCAGTTTATTTATGAAACCAGTAAACACTTTCTTGATGGGTTTATGATTTTAAATGCTCTTTTTAAAGTCTTCCTCTAATCACTGTGAAGTTTATCTTGTAAATGATGGTTTTGTTTAGAGTAAAACAGATAATAAAATGTGGTAAGCTTTAGGTTGTGAAGATGTCTGCCGTATGGACCAGCAGTGCATTATGATTCACCCATCCTGCATTAAAAGGTACTTTTAAAAAGTCAAGTTTTTTAACCCAGACAACAACATTTATGGATTCTGTATATAACTGCGTTTTTCTTTACATGGTTAATTTTTATTCCTATTATTTATTTGTTCACTAGCAATGATTTTCAAAAGAGTTCCTGAACTTATGCAGTGATTTCAACCACATAATCACATTAGTCGTTGCTGCAGAGACTGGAGGTCATAGCACTCAGTGCTTGTTTTCACCACTTTGAGATTTCGCTGGATTCTCCAAGTATTTTAATGATATTATGTGCTGCGGTAAAAATGACCAAATTCTTTGCAATTTTACTGTGATAAACCTAATTATTAACAATTTTGTTATGCAGTCTTTCTCAGACTGGTGGAAAAGAAGTTAAATCAAACACTGCAGACGTTTTGTTCTCTGAAACACACCATCTGTTGAAATGTATTATCACTAATCATGTTTCCTTCTGCTATTTTTAATTAAACATGAAATTAAAGTGAAAAAACATATTATACTTTACAAAGAGAATGTATTATTTTTTACTTCTGTAAACTGATCAGGTTTCATCTGGACATGGCCTTTGTATAATAAAAGACTGAGCTGTAAAACTGGGACAGCTCACCTGTCTGAGGCCTGGTCTGTGTGAGGAATGTTATTAATATTTTTTTTAATTATATAATATGTTTGGGCATCTTTTTCTTTATTACATGGGACATGTTCAGAAAGTTGGGAAAGAGTGAGATGGAAAGAACACTGGAGAAGGACTGCAGCCTTTAGTACACAGACTGACTGCTCAGCCAGGTGAGTTGTTTTTAGGTATATGGGCGATCAAATTGTAGATCAAATGGAGTTACTCAGACTGCAGGCGAAACTGACCCCTGACCCTGTAAGACCCCTTTCCCCTCCCTCTCTCTTCAGTCCAGCCTCAGTCTGGTTCATACCCTCTTATTGACAGAGGAGTTTGTTGAAAATTGGATTAAACTATTATATAAATTAGCTTATGTATTAATTTTTTCTTTGTGCAGAGAGGCTGACTGATTGGTGTGGATGTAGTTCTTTGCTGTAGGGGCAGAAACAGCACTCTTTGTCCACGTGCTTGGCAACAAACCTTCTCACAAACTTAACACTGTCCATCTTCCAACGACCATCTTCCTCTTGGCTGAGGGGAACAAGTCTGATGTTTGATGTTGACATAGCAGCTACACTTCCCAGTAACTTGTGCAACAGTTTGAACTATCGATCTTGGTTCTTTAGAAATATTTGCATGAGACATTTAAATCTGTGACATTTAAATTTCTCAGACTTGCATTGAGCTTCTTGAACATTTTCATTTTAGTGTGCGTAAGTTACGGAGGACCAAAATGGCCAAAATCAAAAATAAAGGAATAGGATTTTAAAAAGTACTTATTTTTATACTATGTTTACGTGGATATTATTTTTTGAATCATTTATGTATTTTAAATCAGTAGTTTCAGTCCTTCATACTTGGTCAATCTACTGAGGGATTCAACCCTTTTTAGGTGTCATGAAGCTTCTGACAGCAGATGAGAGGCTTAACAAATTAAAAAGGCTGCACTTTAAGGCAAGTGTGCATATGTGTGTTTTTGACTTAGTATAATCTTTCTCACACTGTGGTTGTTGTGTAATTGCTTAATTCCAGAGTAATGGACAGTTCACAGAAAATTACTAATTCACCAAAAAATGCAAAGTTACTTAAGTAACATTAACACAGTTTAAACAATATAAATACTGTGATGTAGTGAATATATACAGTGGGGCAAAAAAGTATTTAGTCAGCCACCGATTGTGCAAGTTCCCCCACCTAAAATGATGACAGAGGTCAGTAATTTGCACCAGAGGTACACTTCAACTGTGAGAGACAGAATGTGAAAAAAAAATCCATGAATCCACATGGTAGGATTTGTAAAGAATTTATTCGTAAATCAGGGTGGAAAATAAGTATTTGGTCAATAACAAAAATACAACTCAATACTTTGTAACATAACCTTTGTTGGCAATAACAGAGGTCAAACGTTTACTATAGGTCTTTACCAGGTTTGCACACACAGTAGCTGGTATTTTGGCCCATTCCTCCATGCAGATCTTCTCGAGAGCAGTGATGTTTTGGGGCTGTCGCCGAGCAACATGGACTTTCAACTCCCGCCACAGATTTTCTATGGGGTTGAGGTCTGGAGACTGGCTAGGCCACTCCAGGACTTTCAAATGCTTCTTACGGAGCCACTCCTTTGTTGCCCGGGCGGTGTGTTTTGGATCACTGTCATGTTGGAAGACCCAGCCTCGTTTCATCTTCAAAGTTCTCACTGATGGAAGGAGGTTTTGGCTCAAAATCTCACGATACATGGCCCCATTCATTCTGTCCTTAACACGGATCAGTCGTCCTGTCCCCTTGGCAGAAAAACAGCCCCATAGCATGATGTTTCCACCCCCATGCTTCACAGTAGGTATGGTGTTCTTGGGATGCAACTCAGTATTCTTCTTCCTCCAAACACGACGAGTTGAGTTTATACCAAAAAGTTCTACTTTGGTTTCATCTGACCACATGACATTCTCCCAATCCTCTGCTGTATCATCCATGTGCTCTCTGGCAAACTTCAGACGGGCCTGGACATGCACTGGCTTCAGCAGCGGAACACTTCTGGCACTGCGGGATTTGATTCCCTGCCGTTGTAGTGTGTTACTGATGGTGACCTTTGTTACTTTGGTCCCAGCTCTCTGCAGGTCATTCACCAGGTCCCCCCGTGTGGTTCTGGGATCTTTGCTCACCGTTCTCATGATCATTTTGACCCCACGGGATGAGATCTTGCGTGGAGCCCCAGATCGAGGGAGATTATCAGTGGTCTTGTATGTCTTCCATTTTCTGATGATTGCTCCCACAGTTGATTTTTTCACACCAAGCTGCTTGCCTATTGTAGATTCACTCTTCCCAGTCTGGTGCAGGTCTACAATACTTTTCCTGGTGTCCTTCGAAAGCTCTTTGGTCTTGGCCATGGCGGAGTTTGGAGTCTGACTGTTTGAGGCTGTGGACAGGTGTCTTTTATACAGATGATGAGTTCAAACAGGTGCCATTCATACAGGTAATGAGTGGGGGACAGAAAAGCTTCTTACAGAAGACGTTACAGGTCTGTGAGAGCCAGAGATTTTCCTTGTTTGAGGTGACCAAATACTTATTTTCCACCCTGATTTACGAATAAATTCTTTACAAATCCTACCATGTGAATTCATGGATTTTTTTTTCACATTCTGTCTCTCACAGTTGAAGTGTACCTCTGGTGCAAATTACTGACCTCTGTCATCATTTTAAGTGGGGGAACTTGCACAATCGGTGGCTGACTAAATACTTTTTTGCCCCACTGTATAATATAATGTTTTAGTTTTAAAAGAAGATTAAAAGAGGACAGGGATCCTTTTAGATAACACCTTTCAAAGTTTAGAAGCCCTGGCAGCAAGCATTCACCTTAAAGTTTGCAGAACAACTAAACTGGCTCCACCAGCCCATCGAGCATATCAGAACTTTCAGCTTGTCAATTCAAAAGTTGATCTGAAGCTGATAGCAGACCACAGTTATGCAGGTGGAGATGGGGTTATATAATAATTATTCAGCGTTGTGCTGAATCACTTCCTGAAACACAGTGGTTGACGTCTGCAGAAAGGGTTGCGTGATTCGCTTTAATGCTTCAGGTTTCTTAAAATGGTTGAATCCCTTTTTCTAAGAAGGTGCTTTGTGCATGTTTATGTTGTAATCAACATCAGTTACTTGTCTGATTAATAAGCCGTTTAATCAAAAAACAGGATGGGCCTTTTCAAGCCCTGACACCTGTGAGTCATCTGATTTTGTTCAGTGATTTTTAAACAAGCTGAATGAAGTGACCCAACGTGGAAGTGAGTCTGATTATCAAGCTAAGCTATCACTATTTCATAAGTAGAAAAAATAACTTGTTTTTCTCCTTTGTATGGGAGATGGTTTCAGTGACAAAATAGTGTGCTCTAGCCTGTTTGGTGTGTTATGTGAGATTAGTATTAGAGGAAAACAGATCTAATTACAGAAAGTTACAGTAGCCTTAATGTGTGTTTTCAGTGTTAGAAGAAGTTATGAAGAACACACATAGGTTTAACTTTTTCTGTTTTCTTTTAAAGGTGTGGAGCCAGGTCGGCCTTGGTGACTCATGAGAGCTGGCCTACATTTCAGCAGGTTTGAGAACCAAACATTTTAATGTGTTTTTTAGGGACAGTTGGGGTAACTTACGTGGAATGAAAATCACTAGCCAGACTCCACAGGCTCCATGTGAGTTTAGCCATTATTGTTTGCTGCAGTGCTAAAACCACTGGCGGTGATCCTGAGTTTTTGGACCTGATTTTTTATTTTATTTTTTGGGAACTACTACTGGTTATTTTTTATTGGAAATGTTTGGGATTGGTTCAAAATTGGGATCATTGATTCAGTGGAAAAAAACTGTAATAAATGACAGAAATACTGATCTATAACTGGAAGAAAGAAACCAGAAAAATAAGAGACTCTATTTGTAACTTCAGAAAACTGGTCAGACTTTTACTAGAATGGCTGATGTGTAATTAAGTAACTGAAAAAATTCTGTTAGACAGATTAACTATTTCAGGTGCAAAAAAACTATTGTAACTTATAATTAAGTTCTAAAGGATTCTGTTACCCATGACATGCACACATAGGTCTGTGTGTACATGTTGTTGGTAGAAGGCCAGTACTATTGTTCATTTTAAATAAATATATTATCTTAAACTGTCATG
>NW_005187413.1:2154318-2180960 GCF_000239375.1 Pundamilia nyererei | reverse complement strand
CCTGCAACTCTCCCTCGCAGCCTAAAGTTTGCTTACCTTTAATGTACATAAATGCATGCAAAGGAGTTCTTACTAAATTATCCAAAAATGTATTTTCATATGGTTGTGTACTAAAACCCCTCCCATGCAGTGCATACGCAGTAATCTGACATCACAGGTAATATTTCTGTATATTTTTGTAGCTATTCCAGTTGCAGGGCATCATGAAGGAAAACCAGGGTCAGCATGAGGCGCTCCAGTGTAATCCTCACCTGGTTACAGTCTGTAGGCTGTGATTCAGTGGATGGAGATGCATATTTTTGTCAGCTATCTCTGTTTCAGTGAATTTAAGCAGCCTAGAGTCTCTAATGACGCTGGCCAGGTGCCTCCGTATGTGGAAGATAAGAGAGATTTATGAGATTTTAAACTGCTCACGTCCTAACTCAGCTGATCATTAATACTTTCTTGCTGATTTTAAACCAAATTTTCCAAACTTTCCTTTCCTCCTTTCCCTTTTTATCTTTCGTCCATTCTTGGGTTTGACCTTTCTCACAGTGCTCTGTGCTTATCTGATTAACACATTAACATTTCAGAGTCTAAAGTGCACTTTTTTTTTTTACCCTTGTTTCTTTTGTTCGCATTAGTTTCCCCGCTCTAATAGTGTTAATCATTAAAAGGCTATTTTCTTAGATTTTTCCACTGAAGGGCCTGCTACTCATTAAAGATTTTTTCGTGAAAGCCAAGACTTCAGTTCAGTGTTCATGTGAATTTGTTTGGATTGATTGTTTCAACAGTGTGTCAGCTATTGATTACAACTGCAAACTTAGATGTGAGGTTTGCATTTTTTCAATTATTTTTTGTTTTTTTTAAAAGGGGCAAAAATTAAACAAAATCCATCATTTGATGAAGTCTTTATGCAACAACTTGAGGGTTTTTGTGGTCCTTATAACCCCACTAATATACTGGAGATCCTCCTCATCCTTTCTACTTTTAAATGATCTTTTACTCTCTGCATTGAGGGCAATGACCAATGTTGCAACACTCATATCTGTTTTTATCTGTACTTAATCTGAAATACTATTATCTCCAATCTGGTTCATTTGTTTTTAGGTAGCTACTGAGTTAGAAAAACAAAAACTATCCTAGTTTTTACAGCTGTCTTTATAGCTGCTTTTTTATTTTCTCTGGTCGAGCTGTCAGGCTAACACTAAGCTTTCCCACCTTTTTCAGTGGTGCAACAGGTTTTTTCCAAACACTGAAAATAGGGAGGGAGGTTTGTGAGCATCTCTGGGCTCCTCTGGATTATGTGGTGGTTTTGAAGCGCAGTATTTTTGCAGGATTCATCTTGAAAGTTCACACAATGGTTAAAAAGAAAAAAACAAACAGTTAATGTCAGGGATTCCAGAATAAAAACTAAGCAAGTGTACTTAGTACGGGAAATTTCTGCTCAAGCAGAATATTTTACTTGTGTCATTTCCAGAAGGGTTGTCAAACTAAGGCTCACAGAGCAAACTAGTCCAATAGTTCGTGCGTTACTCAGGCCCACTTCTTGGCTCTGTAGAAGCAGGTGGAGGTCATTAGTTTTGGACTTTTTACTGTCTTTTGTAGCAGGAAGCAAGAAGAATTGATGTCAAGAAAGTGTTTGTATAAATGAATACTTTTGTCTGAGCAAGAAGTCTAAATCACCATTGTGTTTTACAGCCTGCAGCAGCAGTTATGGACACTGGTCTGACTAAATGTGGAAAAACGCAATGGAAAAACAATTTTTCATAATCTACTTCTACCTCTTTATGCTCTAACGTGTTTCTTTAACTACTTTTCCTCGTGTAGCTCGTTGAGATCATATGGAGGGTATTTGGAGTTCATGTGGCTCACGAACTGTTGCCTGGAGAAAAATAAGCAGGATTGTAGAATTACAGAATGCAACAGAATACAGATTTGCTGCATACAGCAAAATATTATTATTAGAGTTAATAATAAATGAACCATTACATGATAAGAAAATGCATTGGCTCCCAAAACGCAGAGATCAGAAGCAGATTTACATACAAAAAAAAGCACAAAACAGAAGGCCAGTGTAACTGAAACTGGAATTCATAAAAAAGACTGCCAACAGGAGGGTTACAATACAGAAGACAGCAAATGAAAAAACTACTGTATACTATACACAGGAAACTACCTGAGAACGGGTAGAACCAATGAGTGCATGGTCAAACAATCAGAAAGGAGGAAAAAGGTATTAATCTAAAGAGAATGAAAATAAAATAAAACAGAATATTGCTAAATCAAAGACACGAAAACGGAAACACTGAAAAGAGCAAAAACTATGAAACATGAAGGAGAAAACTACAATAATAAAAACAAAAACAAAACCAAAACCAAAACAGAAACCTGGCATTTGCTTTGGCAGGTAGCAGGTGCTTAATGTTGGTAAAGAGCTTTAGGGTCAATGAATATTTTTCTTAGGCAAAAGAATCAAAATTGGAGCAATTAATTAAAAACATTAGATTGCAGAGGACTGAGCCAAAGTCTGAGGTAAGTTCAAATGTCCAACAGGACTGAACATGTAATGGTGACTCTGCAGGTCTTGATGAGGGGATGGATCAACACAGATTAACAAAATGAATGTTCAGGGCTTGGATTTCTCTTGTGTTTTGCTTCTTTTGAAGCTCAGCCCAGTCGGCTCTTTTATCTCCTCTCATTTTCCTTGTTGCTCCAAATCTGGTCAAAAAGCCAACAGTGTTGCTAAGGGACAGATAAACACCCCTATTACTGTGAATAGATATTAACCCTATTTCCCGTCTGCCCCACCCATGCACAGTATTTATGAACACAATAAATTAGTTTAAACTCAAGGACACTGATATTTGGAGCATCTTGTTGAAGCACTGGCTGGAAAGCGAGTATATACGAGAGCTGGAATCAGCATTGGCCGAGGAAATGGATTTGCACTAATGCAAGGTCTAAGCATGGTGTAAGTACAAACAATAATATCCTGGGCTGGTAAAGAAAACCAAGCCAGGAGCATTCAGACTAGAAGTGGACCAAAAAACTGAAAGATAAAAACTCCTACACCAGAAATTTCATCCCCTTTCTACAAGCCCTACATATCCACATCTACCTGGTTTATTCCATGAGTTTACCAATAAACCCGGCTCTGCCATTATTACTCTCACCTGTGTTTTTCCTGCTGTGACAAGTTAAAATATTATTTTTACTGTTGCTATTGCTACTAATTCTGATGCTGGTGCAGATGTTGTTATTTCATCTACTATGACAAAGGACTTTTCCCATAAACGTTACTTGTATTATCTTATTTCATTGTACGGTCATTTCAAAATCCTCAAAGACCCTCAGAGCTGCAGAAGCACCAGAACAGATCACATGATCACATGTGTCTACTGCCAGAGCGCAGAGTACAAACCAGCTGGGATTTCTTCCAAGTTGGGTAATTTCACTAACCGATCTTTACCTGCCAAATACCATGATACCTAAGGATGTGTACATGCAAGCACTTGAATGGGTAATGTAGCACATTATATAACAGTAAATGTAAAGCCTGGTTCAACCTGTTTTTTTCCAGAGCCCCCAGTGTTCAAGCAAATAAAGGCATGGCGTTGCTACGTGGAGAGTTAAGGCTCTTGTGAACGCAACCTGAGCATTCAAAGACCACAGTACCACTCCTCAGTACTTAAACTGATTATTAAAAAGAAATGTAGAGGAACACCCACGGACACATAAACAAATATTCCCTCTGTTGTTTGACTTTGTGATTCTTTGTCAATGAGCTGACTTCAACAGGTCACACACACACGCACGCACATACGTTTGCTACGTGCAGAACACACACACTAGTTCTCTAATCCCTCAGCCTGCTGAACTTGCTGACCCCGGCGCTTCAACAAAGAAGTGAAACCCTCTGTATTCACGTGTTCAACTCAGATATTTCCTTTTTGTGGATTCTGAGCTCCAAACGGTTCTTAAAAAAGCTCAAAACTCAGCTGCAAAAGGGCATGAACATAAAGCAACTACAAGCGCTTTTCTCGTGGGCACCTCACCTCTGCTTACAGCCCTAAACCTGTTGTGCTTTTGATCCTCAGCGTTTGCAGAAGAGCAAATGAATTTTTTGCAGAACAGATCTTAGATGATTACTGTTACATTTGGTGCTGCCATCAAATTTAAAATTTTATTGGTTTAAACATTCAACATTTTTTCTGTGTTCTATTTTGAAAATGTGAGTTTATGAGATTTGCAAATCATTGTATTCAGTTTTTAAAAAAAAAAAAAACACTTTCACACAACAACCAATATCTTTTGGAATTGGGGTTGTATGAAAGGCAAGCTTCATTTTTCTGACTCCTGCCTGATTGTTGCTCTGGATCAGCTTTGAGTGAGGTGCGTTTGATGTGTCTCCGTTTCGCCCATCTGTTCCCTGTTCTGTTCTTTCCGCACTCTTATCTTATCAACAGTCAAGTAAATAACGATTTTTTTATAGAGCACCTCTTACAGGCATACAGTCACAAAGCACCTTACAAAAAACACATTTAGAAAAGACATTCATTATGGATACAAATAATAGAAAAAACCCACAATAAACCAGAAAACAATCTGAACAGAAGGCCTGGTTAAGCAGAAAAGCTTTCACCTGCTTTTCTAAAAAGGCCACAGAGTTCACAAAACATAGCTGTAGTGGTAAGCTGTTCCAGATTGTAGCTGCCACAGACTGATCGTCAGTCTTGTATGAGGAATAAATAATATATTTTGATCCAGCAAACAAAGACTGCTGTGCCTCACTTCAACAGACTGGAAATGTATTTTTTTCAGTCTGTTGTTCAAAGTTTACATATCTGATCTCCTTGCCTCCAGCAAAACTGCTGCTTTTTAGGTGTTTAAGTAGATAAAGTCCTGCAGCTACCATGTTCACCTGGCTCCTGCCTGGCACTATAAATACAGACTTGTGTATCACTGGAATTGCTGCCTGACTTTAGGCGTAGCCTAGATTTGTTAATCTATTGATGCATGAGAGTCATTCATCGGGGTCCAAGTTGAGCATAGTCAGGATATGTATTTTCAGTTATCTGGCTAATGAGCATGGACACATCTACTGGCAGAGGGGGCAACTACAATAATAGAAACATTTGAGGAGGTTGAATACAGGTGGTTACAGGCGAGGACAGTGAGCGATTTAAAAAAGCACTGTGCGGTAGATTAGTATGAAAAGCACTGAATGAATGGTTGTGCATTAGGATCTTTGGTGACTAAGAGTGGAAAAAGTGCTGTATTCTAGCTTAGACAAGCATCAAATAGAAAAACAGAACTCAAACCAGCAAGCTTTGGATTAGGTCAACAAGTCCAGCCTTGTTGTGGAATCATGTCTCTATAAAAAGGCTTATACTGAACAATAATTGTCAGAAAATAATAAAGAAATAAAGCTGCTCTGCAAAATCTTTATTATCTCTGTAAGAAAGAAAGGATCTTTGCAACAACCCAGGGGTTAAACCTGAAGATACTGTGCTAGAGGATACCCGTGCATCAGTCTGTGCCTCTGGCTTACAAAAGAATTTATATGTCATTAAAAAAAAAAAAAAACAAAAAAAAACAAAAACAAAAGAATTTATATGACTGATGAAAAATCTTTTATTTGCATACATGCTGGAAATGTTTTTATTACTACTGAATACCTTTTACTTACTTTCCCTTTGACACAGTGTCTGCTCTTCTCACAGGGCACGACAGGTTTAAAATGCAGGTTAGACCAGATGTTTTGTTCATCCATCGTGTGAAAATCCGTTTTTTCATTTTCAGAAACTTTTTAAAAAACGTTGGTGGTGATTTCTAAGAGCTGGTTGTATAACCTCTCTAAGTCTGCACAGCGTCATTTTAAGGATAGACTGGTCGAACTTGTTTGTTGTGTAGGTGAGTTTCATAACACTCTGCTTTACCTTCTAGGTATTTTTTAATTAATTTACAGTGTGATTGTTAATTATAGTGCAATCACTGTGTGTAAACACTGTGCTTGCATAATGCTAACATTAATAGCTTCCCACAAACACTTCTCTTTATCAGATATATATTGAAAGAACAGGAGTTACATCCTGCAGTAAAAATCACAGCAATTAACAGGATGAGTGTGTCTCATGCTGTTGATGAGACACACTTAACAACAGTATTACAAACATAAAGGTAACAAAATATCAGCAGTTTTGTATTTCTGCCGGTTTTCATGTACTCGGTTCAGTTATTGTTCATAAACCGTATCTAAAGTATGTCAACAAAAAGGGCGTCTGTAAGTTTAAGAGGTGCATTTGATAGAAACATGTGACTTTGCACATGTGTCAGTGGGCCAAATGTAGCCCACTTCTGCAGTTTCCTACGAGTCAAATTTGTCCTTCATCGAAGTTGCTGAGTCAGTGTGTGTGTGTCTGCTGCAGCTCAGCGAGGTTCACCGACACGTCTGATGTGTCCCATTTTGGGCTCTTCAGGACCACAAAACAACCTGCTGACGCCCACGTCAAGCCTGGTGGACTAGATGTTGCTCTAAAGAGCATTCACCAAACATCTGCCTGCTCATAACTTAGCCCACATGTGCCTGCTAATCAGGGCGTTACACCTCATGTAGGTTTTTTAGCTTTCGATTAGAAAATATCTTTTCAGTTAATTTGAATTCAAGTCTAGTTTTTCTTCTTTAAGGTGACTTAAATTGTTTTGTTTTTATTACATATTATGACTATAATAACCTTGACCCCCCCCCCCCTAGAATAAAACACACTAGAAAAAAAGAGGACAATGCAATAATCAAGATAAATACGCTAATTAATCATTTTTTAATAGATGCTACGTGCTGTTTGTGTTTATAGTCAGAGGTTTTCCAACTTTTCCACAGTGAACTATGCTATGAACAAGTCGTTTTGTTTTTATCTCTAAAGCAATTGAGGTCAAAGTTTTTACACTCAAACAGCAGTAAAACTTTTCCATCATGTTCCTTAAGTGATAAAACGGCAAAGAGAGCTTTTCAAGCTGTTTTAAATCATGTCACTGACTTTTATTGCAGTTGCACAGTGTACATTTTCTCTGATACAGCTAGAGCTGGTTTGGGGGAATTTTTTGTGTAGTGTCCACACTAATGCTGCATTAACATTGGCTGTGCAGTGTTTGTTGACACAACAAAGTGGAAATGAAAAAAAAATTATAAATTGACGGCCTAAATTTTTTGCTAATTGTAAAATCAGCAAAAAAAATTGTGATACAAACTGATCATTTCTAAAATATTTCATTTTTGTAAGTCTGGAAGTAGCAGCTTGGATTTGTGGTGTCTTTTTGCAGGGTTGCTGTTTGTGTATGTGTGTGTGTTAAGTGTTGAGATTACAGGAATTGCAGAAGACCGGGTCAGTGCTCTGCAGGGCTATTTGAATCCCTCCTTCCATGGCTTTGGCCCTGCTCCCGCTCTGCTCCACTCCTGTGACCGTCTCTGTGGTGTCCCACCACTGTCACCCAGTTTATCTGAGATTTCATTTTAATTTGCTTTTGCACATGCAACATGTATCCACGCACAACTTAATACCATTAATACGGATTTACAAACATCATCGTTTTGTGTTTAATGAATCTTTGATGATCCTTATTCTGACCTGACCACAGAATCAGTGTCTTCTATTCTAACCTCTCCACGTCCAAGGGTAGGATCAAAGCAGTGTCAAAGGATGCCAGGAGCTGAATTAAAGGCAGTTCAATTCTTTTTTATGTACATAGCACCCAATCATGACAACAGTCACCTTATATTGTAAGGGAAGTTATCATCATCATAATCATCATTATTATTATTATTATTGTTATTATTATTACTATTAGTAGTAGTAGTAGTAGTGGGGCTAGTAGTAATCTATAGCAGTAATCTGCTATAGATTACTACTAGCTGTGTCTGGGTTTCCTCTGTATCTCATGCACAAGGCAAAGTGACAGGTGACCTTTTTATTGGCTTTTTTGACAAGGTTGAGGGTTTTCATCATTCTTTTTATCTTCACCTGATTTTGAATGGATGGAAATGAGCCTAACAAAAGTGGAGAATGATAGGAGAGAGGCTGTAGGACTGCTGTACCGAGAGGGAAAGGGACAGATCATAGTGAATTTAAAGAAAATTTGAAGAATTCAGGCAGACAGATTATTGGATAAATGCAGTGATGCAAAATTTTGAATGAGACTATTTCGACACTGTAGGAAAACAGAGATTAGAGCAGCACAAATAGCTCAGCCATGAAAAGGAACAGAGACGAGAGAAAATTGATCTTCCTCGTTGAATTTAAATACAAATTTCCCTGCAGTCTGAACCTGAAGAGTGTTTTTGCTGAAACGAATTCAAAGAGTTGATGTGGCATTTAGGTAGTTTTCAGGAGAAATGTGAGATTTGACTTTCAACTGATTTTGCTTTGAGTTTCTTTAAGGTGAGCCGTGCGGTTCAGAGTCTTGCTGAAATGCTGCTGGTTTCTGTCATTGCGTGCTGTCCCAAAGAGCAACCCTTCAAATTGTAGCATTATCGTTTAATGCACTTGACAAAAATCTTCTAAATGTATTTAATGTAGGCTCAAAGCGACGACACTGAAAGCCTGAGCTCACAAACTGTGAGTTAAATGGTTTGTGCTCCTTCTTTGAGTGTGACTCGCTGCAGTTCAGAGGACAGTGCTGTGAAATCGTTTCATCAATAAAGAACAGATTGTGAGTTTTCTCTCTCTCACACAGAGTGGCTGAAGTGCGTGACCTGGATACCGCTATCATGTGAGGAGGCACGTTACTAGACTTTTCCCTCCCCCTCACATTATTCGGAGCCCTTCACTGTCTCTGTTTCTCTTCGTCCTCCTCTCTGTTTATTGTTTTACTTGCATTCTCACTCTTTCATGCTCAGTTTGATATATTTACATACTGACAGGTTTACATTTCCCCCCTCTTACTGTGCTTTGGTTTTAATTTCAAGAATCAGGTGAATAAATAATAACAGAGAAATAAAGAACTGAATTAATGAAAAGATATAGCAGAAAGGTGGGAGGACGAGGAGTGAGGTCACACTATCATGAGATTATAATGACCTAAAATAGTTCAGGAAGGGTCGACACTTGTCTGAGAACTTTTGGAATTTGCCTCAGAGAGAATGTTTGATCTTATCAAGTTTAAGAAAAGACGCTGTGCCAAGGATGCACTGTGTGTGGGAGTGGGCACTGCTTTGCAAATCATTTCATTCTGCTTTCATCTCAATTTCACACAGCGTCTTATCTTGTTTGGAACTGGGGTTGCATATATGAAGCATTATGAGACCATATCATTAACATTTTTTGTCATGCTACATGACTGAATGAGGCACCACTGAAATTCCAGCTTTAGCTTCAATTCCAGCATCAGAATTATGAGTATTCCTAATTCTGGAGATAGGAATACTCCAACCATTTTTGCCAAACTGTCAATCTGAAACGTATCCATAGGCTGTTTTACAGGCTGGTCTCTGGACTTGTGTTGTTTTTGTTGTTGTATGACAAGATGACACTCTGTAAGCTTGGTTAGCTGGTCGATGAGCTGCACAGGTAAAATGTACAGACACAAATAACTGCTAATTAGTGCTAAATAACAGGTGGACAAACTGAAGCACATATTTCTGAGATAGCCAGTACTTCACAGGAAGTCATGTTATTATTCAGACAATTCTATTTAAAATCCCCCAAAATAGAACAACAGCACAAACACGGCGGGGTTCCCACTTTTCAGCATGTTCCATGAAGCCATTTCTAGAAGACAGAAGGATGTAAACTCATCATGAGGCTGCTGCTGCCTTGAGAGAAACTTGTGATGGCATAGTTTCAAGGAATAGAGTCAAGCATACAATATGTTTGCTGTTGAGAGACTTTCAGTCACGAGAACAGCACCGAGATGCTTGGATGTGAGTCTTTGGGACCTTTTTCGGCATGAAGTCAGGAACAAGAAGGGAAAAGGTCAAACACTATAGACGTTTTCCTTACAAAGTGAGCATCACACTTCTTTACGCATCTCATCTTTATTTTGTGGTGTTTTTGTGATACGATTCAATTTGCTTCTGCAACACTGCAATTTCAAATTTTACTGAGATCTTTGCGTCTTAACAGATGACCCAGCATGCACTGAGTTTTAAGCGCTGACTCTCTTTCCTCTAAGGAGGAATGTTTTGTTTTTGTTTGACTCATTCTTCTTCCTCAGCACCTGTGTTTCCCACCATGCTCAAATGTCTTCATTTCTCTCTGGGATTCAGTTTGTTGTGCAAGAAGAAGCTAATGTAGCCCCAGTCAGAGGTCTGATGAGCTCACTCCATAAATACTTTGTTTCTAAGCCAAAAGTCTTTGCCATGATTAAAATTTTAATCCTTTTCCGCCCAAAATATTTATTGAGCTTCAAAGAGCTTAAAGAACAAGTTTATTTTCCAAATCACCATCAACATTAATCAGTTAATAAAAATGAGTGTGTGTCCTTGTTCTAAATAAAGACCAACACCTGCTGCAGTAGATTTGCAATGAGACGCGCCAAATTTGGACACGTGAACATGCAAACTTTCCTTGTTTCCACAACACGTGACATGCTTTAGCTACAAGGATTTACTCACAGTCGCTTTCATTTTTTAAAGAGAAAGATAATGCGCACAAACCAGTTCTTCCAAACAAGACTTTGTTTGTTTTGTCCGTGAAGGTTTCATGAACAATGCTTCAGCAATTAAAGTCACCAGAAGCAACACTGTTAGAATAAATTCAGACCAATAAAAAAGTTTTATTTTGAACTGTGACTCGTGCAAAGGCCAATAATAAAAATATAGAGCTGGTAATGAGCATAGCAGGTTGTCTTTAAGGACTATAAGGTCATTCAGGATAAGCGTCCCCTCCCTTGAATGAGCACAATATGCTGTGCAGCGATAAAAAGCAGCGTAATAGCGGCCTTTCCGACTTGTTCAGCAGACCGGAGAAAGTTGAGAGCAGCGTGCTCCATCAGTGTTAAGCGGCTGCCCCCTACTGGTGACAGAGGGCATTACACATTAAGCCTGAAAGTTTTGTTTCAGTTCTAAAAACTGATCTGCGACAGATGTATAACTTAGGCTTTTTGTGTGTATAAAATATCTTTCTTCATAAAGAATTTCTATGTTTGCTGTGATGAATGATAACAAACTGAATATATTTGTATTTAGTGTTATTATTCAGACATAAGAGCCATTTAAAGACAGTTTTTCTTTCACGAGTTGTTCAGGTAAACAAAGGAAGACAGACATTCAGTATTAGCCTGCAAATCACTCTCTGCAACAGCAGTTTCTTCACATGGATGTTTAATAAACAAGGATCATCGCTCAGTTCAGCACAAATAATCAGCTACATAACAGCCCGACACCAACATGACGGCACACGGGTTCAAGTACTGGAGAGGGTTAAGAGGGTGTTACACTGCAGTGCATAGGTGTGGTTGTTCTCAGGTAAATATTTAGTTTTATCTAAAGAACAAAATATATTTTGAAGTCCATCTCAGTGACTTTTCTCATGTTAATGAAAACACAGTTCTCATTATTGTTCGTTTCTATATTTATCCTCATCTTAAACACAATATTATGTCCCATGAAATCAAAGATACAGGTTTTCAGATCTAAATCTAAATGAACATGTCTTTCCTTACATACTAAAATTTCAGCTCCCTTCAGTTTTCCGTCCAGCTTTAGCTTGGAGGTGAATGCCAGTGGTGCAATCATGACCTGTGATGTGGTCCCTCTGAGGTTCAGCTGGTCAACTAACTACATCCAAGGCTGACGAGTATAAGGCTGAATCAAGACGCTGAAAACTCACATGGCACTGCAACCACCTGGCCCCACATCTGATTATGTCCCATTTCTACTTCTGTTTGACGGTGTTGCCATCTACAAGTCTTGATTTTATTATTTTTGAGCTACTACTTTGTTCTCTGTATGCCGCCTTCTCACAAAGTACAGAAAATCTGAACTCTTGCACGGTAAGATGCATTTTGGCAGTTTTTTCTGATTTATAATTAAAGTATAATGGAAAGATAAGTACATAGGATATATGCACCACAAAAGGTTTGTCAATACCAGCCTTGAAGTTATCATAATTCATAAAGATTGTTTATCTAACTCTGTCTTTGTGGTCCACTCTTACTGCCGTTGTAGCATTATTTTCAGCTACAGCAGGCAGCTGATTTCAGAGGAGAAAGCTCTCAAGTGTATTGACCTCCTTAGTACCAAAGACCACACAGAGACATTTAGAGACCAGCTTTTAAAAGTAGTGGAAGATTTAGCAGCAAAAGACACGAGAGAATGAACATGGGTAAGAAGCAGGAATAATAAGGCCCCATGAATTTGTCTGTATCAGCTAATCAATCAACCCAAGTCACCTAAACAATGTGCTGGAGAACTCGAGTCAGACTTACTATAGTTTTGTATCTGTAAAAGTACAGAATATCACATCAGTTAATTTTTTTTCTTCAGAAGTCTACCTTTTACTTATTATTCTTTTATTTAAACCTATAATGCTAAACTATAATAACCGAGACTCAGGTTTCTTGTGGATATTTGTTGAGAAGTCTGATTCTGCGGTTTGTTCAGTTTAGACAACAAACATCATTTTTAGTTGTTGTAATGTGGGATTCTCTTCTAAGCTGCTAAACGTGACATTCACCAACAGCGCTCCTGTTTATCTGCCAGCTTGAGATCAGTGAATTTTAAATATTTAGAAGCAGTTAAAATAAGTCCTCAGCCTCATTAGTGCAGTAAGCAGCAGAGGTAGATAATAAACCCAAATCAACACCTGCAGCCAGTTTATTAGATAAACCGAGTTCACTGCGGTTTGTAATTTGCACTCATTTGTTCAGATTATTAGTCCCAGTGCCCGATAGTGTTCCCGTACATTTACATATTCAAACTGGAGGTATCGTATCTAACCAGTTCCTCTGAGCAGCAGGTAGACAGCAGAGATGGTGATGGCAGTGGCGGTGTAGGCAAACACTGCATTATAAAGATTGGTGGTCCTGATTTGTTCTCCCAGAGTCCTCTGAGTCTCCTCCAGACTCCTCACCACTGCCTCAGACTCAGCTCTCTCTGGTCTCTCATGTAGCAGCTGACCAGCTTGTGTCTGAAGCTGTGGTTTGGTCTCCAGCAGCTTCCTCACGGTTGACACTTCACTTTCAACTTTCCCAAGCCCTCGTTCCAGTTGTCCCAGTTTTGGTGGCAGGGACTCTAAGAGGGACTCGGTCCTTTTGCTTCCAGTGTGGAGATCTTTTAAGGCTGAAACAGACACAGAGGGCGAGTGTGGGGCTGTGCCTTCTTTGTCCTGGCGAACAGCTCTCCTCTGTGCGAAGGTTTCACTCAGAGCAACTCTGAGACTGTCAATGAGCGTTCGGAGCTCGTCCTGCTGGGAGCGATGGTTTCCAGCCTGGATTTTCAGGGCTTCCTGCAGGCTCTCTGGACCTTTCTGGGCCTCCAGCAGCAGATTCTTCAGCTCCTGCAGAGGAGAAAAGAGTATATGAGCTGAAATAACTGCTGTCTTGGTGAGGATCAGATAAAGGCAAGTGTTAATTACGGATGGGTGACATATTAAAGGAAAAATCTACATTAAGGAGGCTAGTCCAGTCATTTTTCTAACTTAACCTGTTTTTAAGTCCAAAATTGGCCTCATGAAGGCTCTCTTAAAGGAACATGGCAGTAGGTTTTGCATAGCAAACCTTCCAGAAACAGGAACTACAGTGCTATTGGGTATGGGTATAGTTCCTGAGAAAGTCCACCACTTACTCCGTTTCACTCGCAGTTTCAACAACGCTTGTCAACTGTTCTCATTCATCTTTTTCATTTTCTTATTTCTTGTTGGCATTTATAACAGTAAAGCTAAAAACATTAATAAAAACATATGAGACACTTTTCAAAAACAGGTACAAAGCTTCACATTGTTGTTAGTGTTTAGTAAGACCTAGAGTTTAGGGGAGGGTGTTGGAACAGTGCCAGCGCAGTTGCTTCAGGTAAAAAAAAGAAAAAAAAGAATCGGTGCACTGAATGAGGTCCCCTAGTGTAGCACCCCTCCTCACCTGCAGGCGGACTCGGTTCACGTATGTTGACCCCATGACTCCGATCAGGGCTCCGAGCACCGAGCCAATGATGGACCAGTTCTTGGTGCGTTCTGCTCTCGTCCTCTCCTTCTCGTGGCTTCCTCTAACGGCCGCAGAGAATAAAGCAAACTTCTCCCTCTCTGAACCCTCTGCATTCTCGTACGCTGTCCGGAGGCGGCGCTCCTCCTGCAGTGACAGAGAGGTGGGGTTCAATTCAATCTTCTTATCCGACATCATTAACCTCCTAGGACCTGGCGTCCACATATGTGGACATCACACTTTGGGTTATTTAGACCAAAATACTCAATTTTGCTCTACAAGGGCCTGATATCCACTTACGAGGAAACTATAGAAACTTTAAACGAATGTCTAACGAATGTTAGAAACCAAAATCAGGTAAAAAAATAAAAATAAAAACCTGGTAATTCTTTGTTCTAACATTCATTGGGTCCCAATACGTCCAAATATCAAAGAGTAATTAAAAATGCATGCCATGGAAGAGTTCAGGTCTTAGGAGATTAATGATGTATGATTGTATAATGTGAACTGTGGTTAACTCAAAATAAAAGCACTTCCACTTCCACTACTGACCTCAAACCAACTATAAAACCTAAACCAACAGTTGATGGACCACGTGTTGTTATGGAAGTCTTGACCTCAATTAAAAATAAATCAAAGATTTGTTTTTAAATCCATGCTTAATAGTCTCCAACAAACCAGTGATACCTGCAGTACGGTATTTAATTTTATTTCTTGTCACTCATGGCAGTAAAGTGAATCTCTGTGGTTTTTGGACTGTCTGTGAGATTTTGGTTTGTTTTAAACAAACCATCTGAAAAACAAATTACAACAAAAGCGACATGAAATTTAAGACATTTAATTTTTAATGACTCAAGGACATGGGTTTTGTGTATTTTAATAGCTTCAGCTCACTTGTAGGAGTTTGTGCTCCATTGTGGCCAGTTCCAGGTAGTGTGGCTCCTCCCTTGAGACTCTGTCCAGTCGGTCTCTGATCTCCTTCAGCCTGCCCTGCTGAGCCTCCAGGCTAGCATGAGCCTCACGAACTATCCCTCTGGCCACCATGAATGCTGCCTCAGCCTGGAAAATACAAAGATCTGTCAGAGAACTGTATAACAAGCACCTGACATTCCTTATTCATTATCCACTAAGTCATGTCGGCACAGACTAAACTTGGACGCCGTGTTTTTACTGACCTGAGTGACCTTTGTCTGAGCCTCGCGGACCTCATTCAGCCCCACAAACTCCTCATACTTCTCCCACCAGTGGTTTACTGTGGCAGTGGCTGCTTGAGCCGACCTCTGACTCCACTGCCGCCCAAACTCACCTGCATGCTTAAAGATAAAGAGAAGAGAGAAAAAGGATGACAGTGTTCAAATTTGTTTCATTGTGTTTTGAAGTTCTGCTGTTACCGTAAGAAGAAGATCCTTTTTGTACCTGTAAGACAGTCAAGGCACGCTCCTTCAGAAGCTCTGATCCTTTTTTCCCTTCAGAAGGGGAAGGCTTGTTTGGAGGTGGTGGTGGTGATGAACCAGGCTGATGGAGAGCACTGTAGGTTCGTACCTGAGTGAGTTTGCCAGGCAGTGAGTAGCGGGACAGACAGCATGAGCCATGAACCCAGAGATAGATCTGAGCCCCTCTGTACCTGACAGAGTAAAGATAACATTAACCAGTTATATTTACAATCACAAATACAGATACAATGCTCACACCAGTACCTCATTGAGCAGAGCAGCAGCAGTACAGGTTAAGAATAGTCAGAGATTGACCGTCACAGCAGCCAACACTGGAACAGGCACCTGGGAGAATAAAGGGAAAACAATTTAATTTGATTAACTATAAGCTTTATAAGATTTGTGGCATCTTGCATAAGGCAGTCAGCAGGGGGTGTGCTGTTGTAGAAGACAGACCATCTAGTAATATGGAGCTTCTTCGGATAACTTTTAAATCTCCCAGAAATCCTGCTTAGTAGGCACGCTTTCAAAGGCCATTCAGGCACAGTGAGAGCTTAGTCTGCCAATAATAAGTCAAACTCGTTCCCAGTGGGTGCAGGACCTCACGAGCACTGCACTTTGTCACAGATTCGGTTCAAAAAATGTCTGGATATCATTTTAAATATATCAAGAGTACTTTTCCACCAAGGTTACCTACTTCCTAGCTAGCTAGATGTTGCTCCATGTAGCTACCGGCTAGCTGACTTTTCATAAGTTTTAAACTGTTTTGGGACTCTGATGATACTGTTATGTACAAAGCGATATAACAGAGCAAACATACCCGTTTTCTTCAATTATGTCAGCGGACGCATAAGACACGAATTACGTTTCTTTAGGGTAACAGCATTGTAGCATATTGATGTCAAGAATTTTCTTTGAGACAGGCAACAAGCGGTCATTCTATTTCCGGTTCAACGGGGACCTAACAGCGCGGATTAGCGAGAAGTACCAGTTGTCTTCGCAGCAAACTTTCCTTTCCTTTAAATTTTATAACAAACTGTAACCATGTCTGGAAGAGAAGGTGGGAGATTGCTTCATTTGAGATTCGTCTGTAAAATCTGCACATCTTAAAAGATACTGACGATTTTCAGTTTAGCACGTTTATAGTGGGCTAATGCTAGCTGCCGCTAAAGATAACGTTTTCTCTGACCAATCGGCAGTTAAAAATGTGCCATATTACGATTTTTTTTCTGTTTTGGGATATACATACGGAAGATAGAATATATTTTCAGGCCATTTTTAAATTATTGGGACCGAATGGACCATTCGGCTTATAAATATTCTCTCAGGCAACAGACAATATAAACGAAATATTTAAAATTTTAAATATATTCCTTCTTCTTTCTTCGAATAACCCGTGGTGGTAACTAACGTTTGTATTCGAGGCTCAAGGTTTCGCGGTCATCTGGCTGCCATTTAAGTTAAAGCAGATTTTAAGGAGTTTAGGTTAATTTTTTTTCCAAGCAAACAATAAAAAAAAAAAAAGTCAAGAACGCTGTGTTGACGTAATGACGTAACTTGGATCATATTCCTTCGTATATTTCATTTTTATTCACTGACTATTGTTTATTAGATATTGTAGATTTAGTTATATTTTCTATTTTATTTTCATAACAAGGTAATGAAGATTGTCTAAACTTAGTCAATTTATTTTAAAGAGAAACGTTCAGACATTGTAGTCCATTGTTATAGAATGCAGTTTTTTCCCCACTGTTTTTATTAGTATACTTTTACTTTGTGGATCTGTTCTTTAAATACGTTTGCCTAGCTTAGGTTTTCATATTTTGTATCTACTTATTGTGTTATTTATTAATTTACTTTTATAGTTCTGAGTTTCATTTTGCTCTCACTGTATTTATGTATCTATGTAAATTTTATTTCTCAGGAGGTAAAAAGAAACCACTGAAGGCTCCCAAGAAACAGAACAAGGACATGGATGACGTATGTATCTGGCTCTTTTCCCCCCTCACCATAGACTGTGTAAAACATTTAATATCAAGCCCCTAAATCATTTGCATCCCTTTGTAATTAAGATAACATGGATAAGAAGACATTTACATTGCATCATTGCAATATTTTATACATCTCGTTTTTGTTTATTTTTTAAAGTAAAGCTGTTTTCACAGATAATTTGATACATAAACTTTGATGTATGGATCATTTCGCTAACCCTTTATATTTTTTGTGATCTACTTTGTCATTTAATTCTGCTTTAGTAACCTGTATTAATGCCCATTGAAAATTAGAACTGGTGATAAAAATGTATTCCTTAACTTGTTGATAACAAAATCAAATCATTGTTACACAACCCAGTGCGATGTCTTCAGGTGTCAGCTGAGAATCTGATAAATGGAAATCAGATGAAATATTAATTTTTGTTATTTGACTGAAGGGAAGAAATATTCTGAGGTAAATGTCAGCTGTGGCTTGGAATGAGCTGAGCATAAGACAGAAGCGTAGAAAGATTTTAGATTGTATGTGTCTCCGTAGGATGATGTAGCCTTCAAGCAGAAGCAGAAGGACGAACAGAAGGCCCTGGATGCGTTGAAAGCCAAAGCATCAGGAAAAGGACCTTTAAGTAAGAGCTGTGTTTGTATTTGTAAAGAATTATGCACAAAAACAAGAAGTGAAGAAATGCACCAGATTTATGTACTCCCGCAACTACTGCTACACTGCTCCGTGATCAGGTGCACACAGGAGTGATAAAATGCAAAATACATACTCAAAGCACAAGTTACAAGTGGAGTAATATAATACATGAATAATACCAATAATACCTGAAAACCTCCAGCCCCAGTCCCACGCACAAAAAACAAACCAAGAAAACCCACACACTATAAAACCTTTGTATCTATATCCACCCAACATTCAATCACCAGACCATCCCACGTATATAGAAACAGAAAAAATCCGGATCAGGTTGAATTTATTAATTTTGTTTCATAATGACAAACCTTACATATTTCCAAACATACACATCATGATCATACACACCAGCTGTGGTGTTTCCATAACTGATACGTTACCAGCACACAGTGAGAGTTCAGGAATACAGTGACTTCAGCAGAGTGCTGAGCTGCAGGATTCAGGTGATCTGCCAGTTTCTGTAGCCATTTCAGTTTTCAGGGTTCACTTTTTGCAATTTTCTTATTTCCGTCCATAGACTGCTTTCAGATGTTTGTCAACTTGGTAGCTTAACCTTGCTTAACATTTCTTACCATGGCTACAGTGAAAGCCTCAGGTTAGCCCTGGTGTTTCACTGTACAGCTTGTACTTTCTCTGCAGGTCAGGAAACTGAAACAAACCCCAAACTTGCAGCAAATTTAGTCCAAAGTAGACCTCATGTCTCTCTGATGTTTGCGTCTCCTTTAAAATTCAAATATTTTATACTTTGTTTATGCTATTTTGTTTTGATTTCAGACTTTTTATAAGCATGCATGCCTTTATGCAGTGATCTCTTCTTTTAGAAAAAATAAAGTAAATTTATGTTATTGTTTGAGAAAACCTCTCATTTTAAAGTCTTTCAGTCATCAATATATTTTCAAACTTGAAATCTCACTGGTCACAGTTGTGGCTGCAGTTTTAATTAGATGCTTTCTAACACCCAATCTTTTTGTTTGCTTTCTCTCTCATTCAGCTGGAGGTGGCATCAAGAAATCTGGGAAGAAGTAAAACCTGAGCTGCTGATTTTTGTTTGATCCTGTTCTCGCTTCCTTCGTCTTTTTGCTGAAAGACTACAGTTTGTTTTGCTCGTTAAAAAATAAACTGCATCAAACTCAAAACCTGCTCGGGTGCTCAACCTTTAGTGGAGTAGTACAGGGAATAAATTTAACGATGTTAGGTTTTCAAGGACAATGGCCCTCCAACTGTGATGTTTCACTCATACACACAGATCAGCCACAAATCATTATTGTGTGGAGGCGTTGGCAGTGGATCTCTTTGGGCTCTTTCTGCCCATCGAGCCTGATTAGATTGAGGTCTGGGTATTTTTGGAGGCCAGGCCAACACCTTCATGTTTCTTAAGCAGTTTTTGCTTTGTGTATAGTTCATCGTCCTGCTAGAGGAGGCTGCTGCCATGCACCAATGTTTAGGTAGGCGATGACATCCTGTTCTAATGTTGTGGCTGATCAGCGTATATTGACCAATATCTTTAAATCTAGTTATGAAATGAAATGAAGGCCTGCAGCTTAAGATTTAGAAGGACTGTAAAACTAATGTCCACTGCATTTTGTGTCCATATGAAATTTCTAACCATCACAAACCAGCCCAAGTCCATGAGTTTTGTTATCTTGTAAAGCAGGAGATGCCAATAAAGTTTTTTGTTTTTAATTAATGCTTGTTATTATTTGTTCTTTTTAAAAAAAATTTGGTAAGAAATCACTTAAAGCTTAATTATCAAGCTGTGTTTAAAATAACAGTAGTCATGAAGCTTTATTTGAAATGCTATTAAAATGTTTAATCTGTTTCTGGTTTTATTAAATTAAACAACAGCACTTTAGGACTGAAGAGACAACTGAAGTGTTGTAGTTACATACAGATTAAACAAAAAGGCACATACATGCTTGTAGCATTTTTTTCAACTCAATATTTCTCATTCAGCAATAGAAACTGCTCTCAAAGTATGTATATAAAAGATGTTGCTTCAGTCTGAAAAGTGAAGCCAGTGCAGACATGTCTGGAGTATTCTAATAGCCAGCAGGGGGTGGCAGAAAGAGTAGTGATTGTATAGGATTATAAAGGGAAGCGCTCACTGCTTTTCCTTTTTGACCTTAGTAAATACTTTAATGAGTTCATGGCCGCAATTGGTAGTTTCAAGTTTCACTGAACACGATATGTTTATTTTGTAAATTATGTTCTCCATTAATGTGAAAAAGCTACGCTAGATCACTCGATTTCATGTTAAGATCTACCGCGTACTTGTGACTTTGGTGAAAGTGGTAGGCAATAGCACTTTGCAAATCAGTGGATGATGTCACAGTGGCACACCTTCCGTCTTTCATCTATACAGTCTTTGAAAGCTACAACCCTGTTTATTAAACCATGAGTTAGACTCTAGCTAACAATTATAAGTAATGCTGAGCCTGAGAACAGATGTGTTAACGCTATTGTATGAAATCACTTTTCCAATATTTCCATCTCCTTTAAAGTAACTCTTATCTTGTGGATTTTGTTGTCCCAATAAATACATAGTATAAATTGTAAAATTGTGATTTTAATATTTATTTCAATTGTGTCGTGTTAAAAGCATAGCTTCACAGTCAGTTTTTTTTAATGGGTAATATATACAATTTCATTACAGTAGAAAATTTTAAAAAATAAATCTTAAAGGGGACTAAGTGACAAAAACTAAATCCCTGTGATAGGTTTGTAGCATAAACCTATTCGCTGGAACGTTAAGGACAATTTAATTACACAGCAAAGCAAGACACGAGTAGGCAAAGTTCTTCATGTTTCTCGTGCACGGGAGAGAACGACAAACGCCGTTCCTTCGCTTGACCCCAGTTGCTCTCATCTTCTCCCCCGTAACACTGCTCTTTTATTGAGGTTACATGAATATGCATAGGTGCATTAACATACGACGTATACATACACACAAAGAGTACCTTGCCTGTGCGTTGTGTAAGTGTGTGTGTGTGTGGGGGTGGGGTCAGAGTGTGACCCCATAAACAACTTCCCTAACCCTGCTGGTTTGGAAGTCCAGCAGTTCATCTAAACAAAAGGCACTTAGACTAAAACAGATATAGACAGTTTATCCTACCATAAAACAATAAGAGAAGGTACGACCTCTCCCGTGCTCCCAGAATGTGGGTGTGAATGCCAGAACACTCTGGAATGCACACCAAGCCTATGCAGACTGCCAAAGATCACACATCCTATCACTACACAATCGATTAAACACCTCTAAGCATATATGGTTAAATATTTCTAAGCATAAATGACAATAAACAATATAAATCTAACACCCTGAATTAGAAAAAGAGTACAGCTCAAATGAGGTCAACCGACAGGGACAGCAGGTTATACTGCTGAACTCGTCCAACCCAAAACAAAAACAAACATAAACAAACAAACGCATCACAAACTTCACATCCTCAAACACAGAAACGACTTAGCCATCTTCCCGTCAATATCATTTTCATCCTCGTCATCATCATCTTCATCCTCATCGTCTTCATCCTCATCATCGTCGTCAGCTGGTTCCACATTCTTGGCGCCTTTGGCTCTGTAGGCAGCCACTTCCATCTCATATTTTTCCTTCAGTTTGGCGTACTTGGCCTTATAGGGGGCCTTGTCTGTGGTACTCATCTTTTTCCACATCTCACCAGACTTCTTGGCGATGTCAGTGATGGAGATCCCCGGGTTATCCGCCTTGATCTTTTCACGGTGTTCAGAGGTGAAGATAAAGAAAGCAGAAGGTGGCTTTTTGGGCGCGTTGGGGTCCTTCTTCTTCTTCTTGCCCTTCTTGGCACCTGCAGGTGGTACATAGGACTTCATCTCCTGGTCATACCGGCGCTTGTCATTCTTGGCCATCTCTTCGAACTTTGCCTTCTCCTCAGGTGACATGGACTTCCATTTTTCTGAGCACAGTTTGGAAACCTCTGGTAATGTTACTTTGGCTCCTGGGTGCTTCTTCTTGTGCTCCTTATAGAAGTCCACAACAAAGAATGCGTAGGCGGGGGTTTTTCCTTTCGGCTTTTTGGCTGCAATTAATTTGTTCTAATTAATTAATTTTAAACATGTTTGCATGTATAAGTATTTTCTTTGAGCAGAAAGTTCATATCACACTTTGAACATGTCAGGAAAAAACAAATTCTGCATCCAGTTGATTTTGAACTCACTCTCTGAACATAACCTGCATATATTCAACGTAAGCATATCTTTCTAACAAATGTCTAAAACGTGTGTAAGTTTTATTTTTTACATTTTTGGGAAAGATAAAAAAAACATTTCTTAATAAGAATGAAAAACTGACTTCACAATTTTAACAGGTCTTGTAGTATTATGGTACATAAGCCTTGGATATGTATAAATATCCTGCTTACCGTTTGTTTCATCTGTCTCAACTATGGACTTCAACTCAACCTCCACTGGATAATGGTCACTCACTTTCAGAGCCTGCAAAAGAAACAAAATGTACTGATTAATAGTTTTTGAACAAATATCGAGGTCTAGCTGAATGTCCCCATGAATCAGCGGTTTGTGCATGGGGTATGTTGTCTGGGGTTGCTAGGGTCTTACAAAAGCAAAATGGTGTTGGGTGAGGGGCCAAGAGAGTGTTTCACAAAACCCTCACTCAAGGGACCAGTTTACCCTCCTGGGACAAGGTTAGGTCTGGGGTGAGAGCTTGATGCTGTGCACCTGGTGTGCAGGTTCAGCCTGAAGAGGCAAAACCTAATGACAGTGACATGATCCTGGGCCATGTTGGCCCAGCATTCTTAGTTTTCATGTGTTTTGGGTTTTGTTCTTTATCTATGCCGTGGTTTCTAGGTTGTTCTGTTAAGATGTTCCTTATTTGATTACCCCCCGTGTGCCCCTCTGTGTATCTGTGAGCCCTCGTTTCCTCTCCTTGTGTTTTATTCCATGTTTTCCCCAGCCTGTTATGTCTGTGCTCTCCTCAGGCTGTCTCTCTTTTCTCTCCAGCAATAAAGCTGTGTTTTTGAGTTCATTCCTGCCTTCGTGAGCTTGCGTTTGGGTCCTCATCCTGCCTGCACACAGCCGCAAACATGACAGACAGTATGGAAAGTATCCATACTGTCATAATGACAGTATGGATACTTTCTATACTGCAGTGGTTTACATTTTCAAAGACAATGAGCTGACAGGCCAAGGGTAGAGTCTTTGTCAAACCCAGGTCATAGAGTTACCAAGGACACTTGGTGACTGTGACACTGTTAATAATTTACCCTAAACTTTTGTTTGTAAGAATAAAGGTCCCACATCACTGAACCCTCTCTTTTTGAAAGTTGAAAGCTTGCTGATTTTCAACATTTTTGTGGCCATTGATTGACGGCCTCTTAGGAATTTTAATTAAAGCCATAACACCGTACCGCAGCTGTACTTTGGTACCGTCTTTAAGCAACCATGCCAGCTTTTACACACCGAGTTCTGTTTTTCATGTCCAGCTATTTCAGTGATCTTTAAACAGAGTGAGTGATGTGACACAAACACAATTATCTGCCTTATAATTTAGTGTCTAAAACCCTTCTGACTAATCATATTCTACGTGTGATATTGCAAATAAGGCAGAGAATATAAGAGTAATTCATTTGGTGAAAAGCATTAATCAAAACAGACCTGCTCATCATCGAGATTAAACTCCTCCTTGAAGTTGAAGGCTTTTGCAGATTTTTGTTCCACAGCATTAAGCATGTCATCTCCATAGACCACGATCCTTAACACAGATAGGGAAAAAGGCTTATTTTAAAAACCCATAATGCCAAATTTAAATACATAATTAGAAAAAAAGCAAGTACATTTAGCACCACTCCATTTTAATGTGGCAAAACAAAAGAATCTACTCCTCCTTATTTCAGATAATTTGAAGAAACAGCGTGATGTGTTTATTTTCTTGCTGACGAACAGATCGATACCAGTCTCACGTCTGTCGATTCAAAATAAAGCTGCAGCCAGCAGCTGCTATGCATTACCTGTCATAGGTGTTGGTGTTCTTGGTGCTTGTTGTAGTGTCGACGTTATCTCCAATCAGCCAGTGGAAGTTCTCGTCTTCACGAATGCGAATGGTCTTCATGTCACGGTTGGAAACGTACGAGCCGTCTGCATTGAAGTCACCCAAGATCATAATGTTCTGCAGCAAAGACATGAAATATTTGCACTTGAGTGTTTTGCTTTAACTCCTCAATATATATTCGTTTTGTTTTCCCAGTTTAGTGGTTGGATTGGTTCATACGCCTTTTACTACACAACTCTGTCAAAATCTACAAATTTTCACAGAAGTATGAATTCCTGCTTTCTCTGTTGTGCAACCAACCCAAGCTGCAAAGCTTTAGACACTCTCTAACTTCTCCTTACATCAGTATTCCATTTCGTCTTAACAAACATGACGACATCGTATAGTTCATCGAGCTCCTCCACAGAGTCCTTTGGTTTGGTGTGAACTGGGATCATCACCAGGTCCTCCACAACTACAGCGAGAACACAAATACACACAGTTTACATCCATGACTCAGTAAAAGGGCTAGATGTTACAGTCCCTGATAATGCATTGCTTTAAATGGAGAGACTCTTGAGGGATCTCTGTTATGAGGAAAGGCAGCCCAGAAACTTTGCCAGCAGCAAACATTGTTGTGTGCCTCAACTTTCGGTCTTTTACCCAGGCTAATCTGCTATTTTTTCTTCCTTGGTTAGGTTTAGGAATTAGAGATCTGATCTAGATTATCATATTAAAATTTGGGACACATTGTCAGTTGTGGACCTTGGATTCATCGGATGTTTTGGCCATTATCACTAAACACTGTCATCCAAGGAGGCCCTGCCAGGGTTGATCAGGCCTTGGAGTGTGTCACTGGTTTATGTTAAATTGTTATTTCTCTTCTTTCTTCTGTTTAGTTTTCTACAGTTTATTTTCTGTCTATTCACTGCAACTGAGAAATAATACTTACCTCTTTAGCATTTATGGAGCCTCACTTCTTCAAAGGGATAGAAAAGGTGATAGAGAGAAGTAAGACAAAAGGGACAAGATAGGAGAGAGCAGAGAAGAGAGCTGGAAGGGGGGCTGGGGCTGGCTTTCCACACCTCCCCGCCGAATTGGGCTGTACGCTCTACCTCCCCACTGCCTCCCAGAAAAGGGAAGAAGAGCAGAGGGGAGAAGAGGAGAATATTTATTTTCTCTCGCAGTTAGCTGACTGCCTTAACTGCTCAAGTGATGTCAGCCCTTTTTAGGCATAGCCAGTGACTGGTCCTCTCAGCAGTGTCCTCTGATCCCAATCTCTCTAAGCAGTTTGGCTGTTGTACTGGCAACAAAGCCCCTGCACCCCACTTCCACCAGGCGCACCTTGATCTTCCAGCCTGTGTCCTCTGCCTCAACTGCCAAGTTGGCATAGCGCAGCTTCTTCCGCTCAAATGCTTCCTCAATTGCTTCCTCCCATGGTACCGTCAGCTCAATGACATACGCATGTTTTTGAGAGTTAGACCAAAGGACGAGGTCTGGTCGCAGAGTAGTTGTTACGATCTCTGTGGGAAAAATTAGCCTCTGATCCAAGTCCACTTGCATCTGCCAATCCCTGGCAGCCTTCAGCGGGCCCAGGTCCTGGGCTGAGGGGCTTGTCCTCGGCTTGTCCTCAGCTTGTCTCCCTCCCGGACAAATGTTGATGAAAACTGATGCTCCTCTTGGTTCGTGAAAGGTTGAGCGTTGATGGATTTTCTTTTGCACTCAACTTTCTTGGCTAGACACCTGAGGGACCTGGTTGTGAATTTGTGCTTGAGTGTATCTGGGACTGTACACAGGGGGCAGGACTACATTCAAGTCTTACTGATTATTTACATTAGTGTAAATTAGTTCAAATTATTGATTGCCTTTTAATAACATTTATGAAATAATTATATATTACTTAATTACCCTAAAGTTAAAACCAGCTGATTTTCTCTCCATACAAATACACACTTCCCCATAATGTGTAAACAGATTTAGGTTATCACAGCTTTAAAAAAAAAACCTGGACTAGAGACTCATCTGTACATCCAGGTTACATAAAGGCGCAGCCAACAGGAAGGCCACAGAAGACATAGTATCAGCTTTAAAGTTGTCTTGTCTTTAAAGAGCTGTTACACTGATTACACACAAGCTTAACTCCCTGCTGATCCTTGCATTTGTTTCCATGACAAACATATCCTACCTGTATTACTGCATCTTAATTTCAGGATGTAGGGGTCTCTGTTAATAACATCTTTTCCTGTTGTTGCCTCTTCATTAAACTGCTCATGGTTCACCAACGTAACCACATCACTTCTACACACACACACACACACACACACACACACACACACACACACACACACACACACACACACACACACACACACACACACACAGTGTGGATG
>NW_005187413.1:2133454-2153485 GCF_000239375.1 Pundamilia nyererei | reverse complement strand
CCTGTCCTGTCGTTAGGTTCATGTGTGTCAGCTGTGCTCCCATGTGTGGCCACTTCCCCTGATCATCCCTCATGTGTATTTAGTCTCTGTGTTTCGTCTGTGTTCCCACCCTCTGTGTTTCCATGCCCAGTCTTTTGTATTCCCAGCCATAGCCTTACCATAGTTTGCTCCCAGTTTAGGTTTCTGTTTAGTTACTGCTCTTGTGCTGCCCTCATTCTTTTTTGTTTGTTTTATGATCATCAGCCACAATAAAAGGCTCGCTTTTGTTTAAGTTCACTCCCGTATCCTCACTTGTGTCTGCACCTGAGTCCTCCACACACTCTCCACACGGTCTGCCATAGCGGACCGTGACAGATAATAATATTATTGCATAATACTATTATACAGATGCTGCCAATAAGTGTGCTATTTAAAAAAGGAAATATACCATTGTGTTTATAATACACAAATAACTTCAGAAGTAACTGTGTAAATATTCTTTAATGTAATAATCCTTAAAAATCGTAATCATTTTTGGTTATCATGAGAAAATTGTTATTCTTTGGGCCACCATCATCATGCTTTAAACACGAGCACCCTAAATGATAATAACAGTGATGATGCTGGAAACAAAGCATTTCCTTACTTGTTGAGTTCTTTCATGAAGATTTCTATGGACTCTCTGCTGGCGTCCACCACCTCCAGGATCAGGATGATGTCATATCGAGACACAATCTTTGAAACAGAGAGAAAAAAAGCTGAACTGATCAGATGCGTTACTACCTTAAAGATAATTGTTCAGTTAAGATTTAGCTCTTCCAGATATGTAAAATATAAACTGACATTTTTCTATGTTTTTAAAAAAAATACTTATGTAAATATTCTGAGTTGCAACAATAAAGCTGAAGAGGTATCAAAAAAAGACAGAGATGGGAACAATCAGAGAAATGCTGAGTGACTTAAATTGTGTGTTTATAGAGGTAATGGTGGTTCTGTGAATGAAGGGCAAGCTGCCACTGAGCGTGGTTACTTGAAGGGACAACAGGCCAGTGGATCCACGTTTAAATTAACACACCCTGATTGTGTGTTTGCTATTGTGGTTTCTAAACAGCCGACACTCAGGGCGGCTGACCTGTACAGTGGCTTGTTGACTAAATATGAAACAGATCTAATACAATAACAATAATAAAACATGGGTTTAAGCAAAGAATTGGAAATGTAACCTCATCACCAGAATAAAAGTAAAGTAAAACCCAGTGATTCAATGATACAGCAAGAAACCACAAGTCAAAATACAACTTACTCCATGTATTTCAGTATATTTTCAGATGCATATATAGGATTACATTTTTACTTATACAGTGAGTCCTGATACTTAGTTTACCACTTTGCAACTCAGCTATTTAATAGAAAGTTTTTATATAATACTTAATTACTTAAATACTTAATAATTGGTAGGAGGGCTGGACTACTTTTCTACATTGTTATCGCCCTCGGTCTTCTTATGTGACAAAAAGCCAAAGCATACTATTTTGTCACATGATCAGACATTTTAATGAAAGCAGGAGCCAGACCTGCAGGTCATTTACAGTTTTGTAAGGTGAAAGTATGTGTGGGCTTTTATACTGGTTATTACCTTAGTCAGGATTTTGAGGACATCAGGGTCTGACACTTTCTTCTTTCCAAACTTCTGAATGTTAAAAGATGCTATTTTCATGATGGCTGCAAAAAGAGGACAAGCATAGCAATCAGAATTATTGTCTGAAGGCCAAGAAAAATTCCCAATAGATTTTCCCATTTTTCCAAGTGGACCATTATTGCTTTTGCCATACTGGTCCACTTGATTGTCATAGTTTGTTCAATCTACCCGAGCACCCAGCCCCGGACACTGAGAACCACCAACGGGTGGGAGCAACAACCACTTGCAGCGAGCGTAGTTGGGGAAGATAGGCATTGTATAGGAATTTCTTTTACTTATGTATTAATCACATTATTTTATCATATAATGCCTTGGTGCCACTGGATTTTAACATATCTCACACTCATACAGTAAGACAAATGGTGGGGTCTAGTAAGGATGTTGGGGGAAGCAGACAGCTCAACAGAAAGAAACCTTTGTCTCTTTGAGGACTCTGGGAGGTAGCAAGGGAGTGTGAAACAGCTGTGTACTTCCTTTTGTTCCTGAAGAAGGTATTTAACTGGGAACCATGTTAGGCTCAGTTATACTCATCCAACATGGAGGCACACAGAACTAAACACTGCACACACACTCATACTCCCCAAAAATACTCTGTACCCCAAGGTCCAGGGACCCCCAGAAGCGCAATCCACCCCCAGACCCAGGAAATGGTTCCATTTACTCTGGGGTGGACACAAGCAGACTGCCCCCAGTCCTGCAGCAGCAGGAAGGCCCAACAGCCCAGACCCCAACCAGACGGCCAGCTCCTTCTCCCGCACCCTGCCCCAAATAGCGCACAGAGAATGGGGTTATGAAGACCCCATACAAGGGGCATGGTACCAATGACCCTCTGTCAGATAGCAGCTGGCCTCAGCACGGCCCCTCCTGAGAACCCTCAATGTCTACATGTATTTAAAATTGAGAGGTGGGCACTTGCACCAAAGGTGAGGCTGAATAAACTCACTCTGGGCAGCTTTCCCAATCGGCTGAGGCCTTCATGAAACACTACAAAGTTCATATTTTCTGCAAATAACCCATGTTTTTTCCCCACGGGACAATTTAAATGTTTGATAGTTGTTTGAGTTGTACAACAGGTGTATTCACCTTTATGGAGAAACTGATAGGATGGACATAAATACATAAAATAATTAATGAAATCAAGTATGAAAGATTAACCTGAAATAAGTAAAAGAAAATCTTGTTCAGACTCCAAAATACATGAATACATTTTAACCTGTTTTTAAATTAGTGTTTGATTAAATCAGATGATTTTTTTCTGTGTTTATTTTTATTTTTAGTCGAAATTTATCTTTTGATTTTAATTTTTCTATTGCATTTGTTTTTCTTATTTGAGGACCTTTCTAAACAACATTAAACATTTTGGAGTTTGTTTTTTTGCTGCTGCTGACATATTTTAACAAATCAGTAAGCTCTTCTCAAAATCCGCCCTACTGAGATCCCTCACATTAGTGTGAGGAATGAAGACAGGAAACCTGTTCTAACAGGTTCAGTCTCCGTCTTTACAGCACTGCTTTCCAAAGCCCCGTCTCCGTTGAGCTGAGTCTATACCTGCAGCTTTACATCAATACTGCACCTTGAATACTCTATCAGTGACTCATATACACTTTGTCCTAACCCACGTACCAGCCAACAAATGTAAAAGGAAATTAAAGGGTTTACTAGAAGTCAAAACACAGTGGGTGTGACACTGACTCCATGCAGCAGTTGTGAGTCTCCAGTGATGCCTTTTCCTGCCAGATATGCTCCTTATAGAAGCAGCTTCTTCAGTTTAACCATCAGCTGTAGGGAGTTTTAATCATTAGAATTAAAGGATCTAAGCCATCATATATGGTTTTAAATAAAGACTTCAGGTCATGTACAAAGAATGTTTACGACCTAAACACTTTCTACCCTTTCATCAACATGACATTAATCAGAGATGATACTCCTAATATGACTCCTTCCATTTGCAAGGTGCAGCCAATCAGAAGAGAAGTTGAAATAAGTTGATTCAGACAGGGGATGAACAGAGGAGCAGCACCGAGGCTTAGCACAAAAATAAATATGGATTATTTTTAACTGAATCATGCAAAGCTACACATACAAGAAGTAGTTGATGCGTCAGCTCAACAACAGTCTAGAGAATCATCTGTACTGTGACTGATACTTGCACCTGACATTTACTGTGCTTGTTGTGTCTTTTTAACTACATTTATTAAACTATGCCTAATATGTGTTTCCTCATTCGATTTATATAACTATTTTGATTTTTAACTTTGTTACTCTAGTGTTTCTTTCACTTTGGTTCGTTCCATTTATAAATCTATTCTGACAAAGGCTGCATTCAGTTTTTCTTTTGGTATAAACGTAATACTTTAAGTACACAAGGACAAGTTAGAAAACCTCTAAGTAAAAAAAAAAAAAGTTAGGTATGTTAGCACAGAAAAAAATGAGGCAGGTGTCTTGTTGTGATAGGGTGAGGTGCTCATCCTTTCAGGACTGCCTTTGAGCAGAGTTGGTTCTGGGTACTCGACTAGCCTGCACGCCTCCTAGATGTTTTGGGCATGTCCAAGTGGAGCAGACTGAGGACACGCTCTGCAGAATACATCAGCTGACTTGGGGAATCCTTCGAAACGCTGGAGTGTGTGGCGGGGAGAAGGAGATCTGGAGAGGCTCAGACTCAGCTAATGGTGGAAAACTAATAAACAAAATACAGAATGAACAGTTGTTCACAGGCCTGAGTATGAGTCCACACACATCAGGGTGGATATTAACTGTCAGTGTTCCCGCCCTGGCGCCACTTATTGTTTCCAAGTTGTGGTTTAACCGAGCACAAAAAAATGTTGTCGGACTGGTTTGCTTTTGTGCTCCTATTTAGACACCCGATCAGAAGAGATTGCAGCTGATAACAGCTGCAACAAAGCAAGCAACCTCAATCCTGATGATGTTTTGGTAAAAACTGGGAGAAGGTCAAGGGTTCGAATCCACTGAACGCCTACCCTGAGGCACCCATGAGCAACGTACCGTCCCTACACACTGCTCCCCAGGCATTACATTGGTGGCTGCCCACTGCCTCACTGTGTGAATGGGTTAAATGCATTTTTCCACCCAGCAGTGGTGGTAAACTCAAAACAAGACGCAAAAAGAAACTATATCAAAATGGACCATGACAGAAAGACCAGCACTCATTTCCTGTTTCAGACACCTGCTCAATGATGACCAAGGCGCACTAACGCCAACAAAGTATCAACTACAACCCAAATAATCTCCTCTCCTTAAACTTGTCCAGGTTTTTTTCCTACTAACCTAAAGGAGCACTTACCAAATCTTTTTTTGCAGTAATACGTCAGTTAGAGGGCAGGTTCAAATGTGTTCTTGGGTCATTTCGTTTGGAGACTTGTCGGTGGTTTGCACCAATCATGTGTGGTTCTCCCTCTGGCTGCATGGATTTTTTATTGGGTACTCTGGCTTACTTCCTTCCTCCCTAAGAAATTCATTCTAAATTAGCCATGTGAATGTGACTGTAAGTGATTATCTGCCTCTTTGTGTTGGCCCTGTGATTACAACCAAGCCAGAGCATACCCTGCCTCTTTTCCCACAATCCTGAATTTGATAAGTAAATTTAATCAAATGGATTTGTATATTTGTATTTTTACTGCTCTGTGTAAGTTCACACTGAGATATTTATAATTCCTGCTGGACTCCTTTGTTTTTTTCTTTACTTGACTTTGACATTTGTTTTTCTTGCGCTTTTACCTTAATTTCCTACATCTTGGCCTCTTTCATGAGCCACAGTTTGTTCCACCTCTATTTAACATTGTTCATTAAAAGCTTTCATTAAAAAACAAAAAACAAAAAAACAAAAACAGTTATGTATTCATAATAGCAGAAGGAGTCATTGTACTTTGGTAGCCTTTAAAAGGATTGCCATGGAAAAACAAGACGACACATGGTAATGACAAGGTAAAGGAATCAGGTTTGAATTCGCAAGACAGAGCTCATCCTATTACTCTACCATGACATATTTGCTTACATTATGTGGCAGTCTCCAAGCAGTGTGACAGGCTCCTTTAAGTGAAACCCACTGATGGGTGGGCGAAGCTCCACCTCTAACCGCAGGACCAAAAAACACAGGAAATGTATTTCTCTCAGCTATTGTTCACTGGAAGAGAGGCTCCAACTGAGAGGAAAGGGGAAATAATTCTTCACAGCAGAAGTAAACGTAACACAGCATCGTAATCCTGCATTTCAACCTGCCTTTGACTGAAGAAAAACAAGCAAAGAGAAAGTGAAGTTGAACTTCCTCCTTTCATGCTCTGCGCTGTAGCTTTTTACTTTCAACTGAGAACGAGAGAATGGCTTATAATCCAGAGAAGGACCTGTCCTGTCCTATCTGCCACGACATCTTTGATATTCCTGTCGTCCTGGCATGCAGCCACAGCTTCTGTAAAACCTGTGTGGAGACCTGGTGGAGAGACAAACCCATAAAAGAATGTCCGGTTTGTAAGGAAAGACCTTTGCTGGGTGAGCCACCGGTTAGTTCAGCCTTAAAGAACCTGTGTGAGGCCTTCTTACAAAAGAAAGATCAAAATGCTTCTGCATTCTCTGAAACTGTTTGCAGTTTGCACCATGAGAAACTGAGAGTCTTCTGTTTGAATCATCAGCAGCCAGCGTGCCTCGTCTGTCGAGATTCAAAAATACATCTCGGCCACAGCTTCAGACCCGTTAACGAAGCTGCAGAAGATCACAGAAAGGATCTCAAGGAATCCTTGAAACCTTTACAGGAGAAACTGAAAGTGTTTGAAGAAGTTAAAGAAAAGTTTGATGAAACAGCAGAATACATTAGGGTCCAGGCCCAGCAGGCAGAGAAACAAATTAAGGAGGAGTTTAAGAAGTTGCATCAGTTTCTACAAGATGAAGAGGAGGCCAGAATCACTGCTTTAAAAGAGGAAGAAGAGCAGAAGAGTCAAATGATGAAGGGAAAGATTGAAAGTCTGAGCAGAGAGATAGCCGCTCTTTCAGAAATAATCAGAGCCACAGAAGAGGAGCTGAGAGCTGAAGATGTCTCGTTCCTGCAGAACTACAACGATGCAGTGGAATTAATCCAGCAGTGCCCTCTGTTGGATGATCCAGAGCTGGCCACAGGAGCTCTGATAGATATGGCCAAACACCTGGGCAACCTAACCTACAACATCTGGAATGAGATGAAGGCGATAGTCTCCTACTTTCCTGTGATTCTGGATCCAAACACAGCTCATCCAGAGCTCATCCTATCAGAAGATCTGACTGGCGTAAGAGCTGTTGAGGGGCATCAGCTTCCTGACAATCCGGAGAGGTTTGGCTGCTATTGCATTGTCCTGGGCTCTGAGGGCTTTGACTCAGGCACCCACAGCTGGGATGTTGAGGTTAGAGACTCTACAGGCTGGGTCTTGGGTGTAGCAGCAGAGTCTGTACAAAGAAAGAGTGAAATAAAATCTGGACTTTGGCGGATAATTGGGCTAACTGAAGATAAATATGGAGCATGCTCCCCATCACAACACACCTTTATTCACCCACTGAAGGAGTTCCAGCGGATCAGAGTTCATCTGAACTGGGACGAAGGAAAGCTGTCATTCTCTGATCTCGATACTGACACACACATACACACCTTCATACACACTTTCACGGAGAAGCTGTTTCCATACTTCATCAATAAGAAAGAACACCAGCTAAAAATACTTCCGCTGAAGGTTTCTGCAACAGTAAAACTGCTTAATCAATGAAAATGATGGGATTATCAAATACTATAGGTCATTTTATTTACCTATTCAAAGATCTTTTCTTTGTTCTTGACTTCTGATGAAGCTAATATTGAAAGCATGCTAATGTTACTTAAACGACACATGCTTAAGATTTTGTACTGAGTTTGATTAGGTCAGATCATTTTGTATGGTATGTTAGGCTGGGAAAGAAAAAAACGTCTGAGTTGAATATGATGTCAATTACTATAATGGACATTTCACAATAAAATTCACATCATGTAAATATATTTCTTTCAGTAATGTTGTATCTAATGTACGTTAATGTAAGCGACTAGCTTATTTGGATTTTGGTATGTATGCCTTCTGGTCCACTAGCATTTTAGATAGCAGCTAAATTGCAACGTGCATGTCTGGTAGCATTGGCAATTTTTAAAACAAAAAGTTGGGCTATAGCAAATGCTTTTGTTTTGTTTTTGTTGTAAAATCAAAGGATTTTTCATTATAAAATGTTTTCAATATTTGTTTGTGTTAGTTTTACAGTGGCTCAATATTCATTTGATACAATAAAGGGATGGCATCTCATTTCACCACAAAAATCAGTGTTGGCTAATACTGATCATGTATTAGTCTGCTGATGTTTTAAACACTTTGTGGTTCAAGTAGCTTTACAATTGTCCATCCATCCGTTCCACTTATCCAGGTCAGAGTGGTGTTGTGGTGGGGTGTATGTCAGGCTCCACCACAACACCACTCAGCCAATGCTATACACTAAGTATGAAGCATTAGCTTATGAGTTTGCACCCCCTACGGTTCTCTGTTCTGTAATTTCCATTTATGTATTTATTCTATGGTGTGTGTTTCTTATAATCTCTCATGCATACTGTATGTCTTGACAAGTGTGTGTATGTGGTGGGGCTGATGTTACATACTTACATAAATATTGTCATGAATAGCAGTCTGAAGACAAACCAGACTTGTGGTTGTGGCAGGAACATTTCTTATATCTCATGTTATATCATTATAAGCAACACAAGCTTCTTCGCTAAAGCAATGGTAGCAAGTTTAACTGTAAATAAATATCTGTAGCTTCATTGTGTTTTATTTATTTATTTTTAATTTTTATTTTTTTTTATCAACCAATAGTTTTCCATTCATACGCTTATCTTTTATTCAACTTTTGAAGAATCTGTGCATTCCAGTGATAAAATAGCCAAACAGAAAATCCAAGAAGGTGAAGTAAAATTTGGGCGAAGAGATTACTTCTTCTTCTTTGGACTGCTCTTTTTAGGGATCCTCACAGCAGATCATCTAATCCTGTCTCTAGCACCCTCTTCTGTCACACCACTGCTGCTGACAGTTTCAATTTCTAGTTTTTCCAATTCAATTTTTATTGACAGACTTTATGTCCATAGTCCAAAAAAAAAAGAAGAAAAAAGAAACAAGACAAAACACAACATATAAACCTTAATAAAAAAATATTAAATATTTGTAAAAATATAAAACCATAATATACATAAAATACACAATTACTTAGAAGAAATCAATAAATACACAAACACTTCAGCCAGTGCTTCCTCAGACTAGATGAGTAACTGGAACCACTCACCGTCGGATCTGTGAGTGCTAAAATTATACTGTTACTAGAGCCATCCAGTTGTTCCCTAAAAGTGAACATCAGATTTCTTAAACGTGCTTTAAAAATCCAAACACCCACAGCTACAAACATCTGACTGGCACTGCCGCCTCTAGGTATCCTACGAAGGATTCTCATTGCATCATTATATGCAACATGCAGGTTCTGCGTGTCTGTGAAGGTTCTCAGTCATCCAGGTCATCGTAGTCTAAGGAGCTTGGAAAGAAAAGCGTCTGGACTTCTTTAAGTTGCTTGAAGACGTTTCACCTCTCATCCGAGAAGCTTCTTCCGTTCTAAGGTCAAATGGCGGAGAGTCCCAGATTTAAACCCAGTGGGAGTTTCCCCCCAAAGAGGGACAAAAGGACCCCCTGATGATCCTCTACCTAATCACATGAGCAAAGGTGTGAAAACGGGTGTGGGTCACAATTTCAGGTGAGCTCATTGTGAAAACTGGCCCCACCCTATCATGTGATTTCCTGAGGTCAGATGGCCCAGGATGTGAGTGGGTGTTAAGGCGTTTGGGAAGGGATCCCAAAACTGGATTATAGATGGCAGACAGTTGGTGTCGTAAACCCCCGCCTCTGTTCAAAGATGGTCGCTCACAATGGACATAAATGGCTTCTTTCACTCCTCTTTCAAACCATCGGTCTTTTCTGTCCAAAATGTGAACATTAGCATCCTCAAAAGAGTGACCTTTGTCGTTAAGATGCAGATGGACAGCCGAGTCTTGTCCTGTGGAGGTGGCTCTTCTATGTTGTGCCATGTGCTTGTGAAGTAGGTGTTTGGTCACTCCAAGGCAAACAGTTGTCCTTTGTGTCTTCCCTGGTGAACTTGATGTTTTTATCCATGTGCGTTAATGTGCGCAGTGAAGGATTCCACTTCTTGTGTTTTGAGTTTGACCCAGGTGTCGTCTACATATCTGTACCAGTGGCTGGTGGGTGCTCTCCCTTTAAAAGAGCCAAGAGCCTTTCTTTCCACTTCCTCCATGTAAAAGTTGGCTACAAAAGGTGACACAGGGGAGCCCATGGCACAGCTATGTTTTTGTCTGTGGTGGTAAAGCAGAGGTCTAACTGTGCAAATCTGATCGGGTGTGAAGTTGCAGCATGCTACATTGTTTGTAGGATGACCACAAGGGGGCAGTATATAGCAGTGTGCAATATGCTTTAAACAAAGCCACTTTAACTGGAAGTGAACAAAAGCTGAATTTGCGTGCAATAATATTTGCCTGCACATAGAGCTTACAACATTGTCTATATATGTCATCATCATCATTCATCATTCTCAGCTGTATGGACAAATCATCAACATATAAATTAAATAAAATTGGAGATAAAATCCCACCCTGTCTGACACCATTGCTAACACCAAAGGGGGCAGAAATACTGCTTTCCCATTTAACCTGCATCTTCTAATGAGTGTACCAGCAAGACAGAATCCTCACAATGTATCGAGGAACTCCCTGTTGCTTCAATTTATCAAGAAGTTTTCTGTGGTTCGCTCGATCAAAAGCTTTAGAGGCATCAATGAAACACATGAGGACAGATTAATTTTTGGCCCTATTCTTTGAGTGCATATATGCACATCCCAGTGCTTTTGGAGCCAAACTGATTTTCCAGGGAAGAGATGAACACACTATCTCTGTCAAACAAGATTCTTTCTAGCACATTAGATAAAATACTGGCTAGTGCAATTGGCCTATAATTATCCAGACAGCTCACTTTTGCAGCTTTATCCTTCATAACTGGTACAAGTAAAATACACAGCATGGAGTCTGGTAGTACTCCACGAATCATAAACCCAGTGAAGCAGAGCGCTAGAAGAGGAGCTAGTCTTACACTATCATGTTTTATTCTTTCAGCTGCAGACTCATTGCAGTTTAAGGTTTGACAGTAAATATGTAACTGAATTCAAACATAGGCTTAATCTGGGTGCAAATTTGATATGAGGCCAGGAAATACAGCATATGTGTCCTGTTTTAGGATCATATAGCCTATTAGACTAATGTTTACAGAAAAATAAAACTGTAGTAAAATTGTTTGCTGCCAACAAAAAAAATAGATGCAAATTTATTCCTTGATTTAAGAATCTATCTTCATTACTGATGCCTATCAGGGAAATGCAAAAACTTTAAACCCTCTTCCCCTCCCCACAAAAGTCTGAAGGAACTTCAGGAAGGGTGACACTATTTTCTGGAGAATTGATTGGTAAATACGCAGTGATTTCATATCTGCTGACCTCTAATGTGAAACCTAATCTGGTCCAGAGCAACAGCACAAGTTACAGTGGTGTTCTACAATGGTAAGAAGTGAACCACCATCATAGTACAGAAAAGCCCGGGTTAAGACTAACAAGGAATCCTGCTTCAAAGCACAGGCCTCAGCTCATTTTCTCTTCTTTTTTTGGCAGTTATACTTCTACAGCATGTTTGCAGAATTCTCCTATTATCATTTAAAAATACTTTGTCTTTCTCTTCAAATGTCCCTGGAATTGCATAAAACTATAAGTTGGTGCTACATTTCATACCTTACCTGAATGCAGCAGAAATAAGTGCCTAACCTACTTCTATTTTAGTTGTTACCAAAAAGGGGAGGAGCTTCTTTTGTTGGTCTTGTCTAATACAGAAACTATATTTAAGGTGCTGTGCCCTGACATAGTGGCTTAATGTCTGACACACATTACCTGGAAAAACGTCACCTAAGAAATACCTGGAAACGGTTGTTGCTCATCCAGTAGGGAGAAAGAGACACGCCCTGAGAGGGAGAGAACGATTATCTCATTCAGATCAGACACACGACTTCCTGAGGGGGGAAAGCAACAGCAGCAAATACTGTGAGTACTGCAACTTTAAATTGCTATCCCATCTGTGATTCTAAGAAGGAAAAACAAGAGACTGGGATCTTCCGGGAACTTTCTGGAGGAGTGAGATTAGCCACGAATGACTGCTGTCGTATTGTGCTTTCTGCCTGCCGTGTTTTCAGCTTCAGTGAGATAATGGCTTTCCAGTCTGAGGAGGACCTCTCCTGTACTGTCTGCTTGGATATTTTTAAAGATCCTGTTGTCCTCTCCTGTAGCCACAGCTTCTGTAAAAGCTGTCTGCAGACATGGTGGTGTGATAAAACAGTACATGAGTGCCCTCTTTGTAAAAGGAAATCATCGAGGAGTGACCCACCTCGAAACCTGGCATTAGCAAAGGCGTGTAAGGCATTTCAAATGGAGAGAGATCAGAGGGTTTCTGTGGAGTCAGAGGCTCTCTGTTGCCTGCACTCAGAAAAATTCAAACTCTTTTGTCTGGACCATCAGCTGCTGGTGTGTCTTATCTGCAGAGACTCAAAAATGCATACCAACCACAGGTTTAGACCCATCCAAGAATTTGCACAGGAACAAAAAAATGGGCTCCAGAAATCCTTGAAGCCTTTACATGAGAAACTGAAAGTATTTGAACAAATTAAAGAAAAGTGTGATAAAACAGCAGAACACATTAAGGTCCAGGCTCGCCACACAGAGAGACAGATTAAAGAGCATTTTAAGAGGATGCACCAGTTTCTACAAGAGGAAGAGGAGGCCAGGATCACTGCACTGAGGGAGGAAGAGGAGCAGAAGTTTAAGACAATACAGGAGAAGATTGAAAGTCTGATCAGAGAGATAGCAGCTCTTTCAGAAACGATTAGAGCCACGGAGGAGGAGCTGAAAGCCGAAGACGTCTCATTCCTGCAGAACTACAACGATGCAGTGAAGTTAGTCCAACAGCAGCCCCTACTGGATGATCCAGAGCTGGCCACAGGAGCTCTGATAGATGTGGCTAAACACCTGGGCAACCTGACCTTCAACATCTGGAACAAAATGAAGAAAATGGTCTCCTACTTTCCTGTGATTCTGGATCCAAACACTGCCAACCCAGAATTTATCCTCTCTGAAGATTTGACAAGTGTAAGTCACGGAGAGCGACAGAAGCTTCCCGAAAACCCAGAGAGGACTGATTATCATCGTTCTGTCCACGGCTGGGAGGGCTTTAACTCAGGGACCCACAGCTGGGATGTTGAAGTGGGAGACAACACAGCCTGGTTTGTTGGAGTGGCAGCCGAATCCATTCAGAAAAGGGAGCGGGTAAAATCAGGATTCTGGCAAATCGAGTTCTACAATGGTAAATACAGCACACGCATACTGGGAGCCCCACCGTCTGCTCTCCGAGTAAAAAAGAAGCTGCAGAGGATCAGAGTTCATCTGGACTGGAACAGAGGAAAGCTGTCATTCTTTGATCCTGATACTGGCTCACACTTACAGAGTTTCACACACTCTTGCACTGACAAGCTGTTTCCATGCATAGGTACTTTAAACGACATGCCACTGAAGATATTGCCAGACAAAATTTCTGTAACAAGGGGATTATCTCAGTTAAAGTTTGTTGTGTTTGATAAGCAGATGCATTGTCCTTCTGTGCGTGGACAGACACCAAGGTAATGTGTCAAAGTATCACACACATGACCCAGAACCTAAGGTTTCTCAGCAGAAAACTGCAACGAAATGAGAAGATTAATGGTTTTCTCACCACCCGTAAGTGGTTTTAATGTTACTAATGTTTGCATGCTGTAAAATCTGTAGACTTGACCCCCCAGAAATCAAGAAGTGGGAAATTCTGCCTGCGTTTCAATCATGTTCAAAGTACTTATTTACCTACTTAAGAAGGATAATAGCTGATTTATCCTACAGCAATAAATGAATGGGGTGTATTGCCATGAACAGCTTTGTCAGGTTTGTTTTGAATTAATGAGGTGTAAACCATGGTATATTGGAAAACTAGTACATCCAATAACAGTATTGAAAAGAAGAAAAACTCTGTGAAGCAAGATATGCTGGAATTCAAATGCAAGGCTAACATTATGCTAATGTAGACATATGCACTTTTTCTTGTTTTTATAACTCGGTTCTGATCATCTCTCTACAACCCACATTTCAGAAAAAGTAACGGTTGCTTAAGGTTTGTCATTTTCAAGTTAACATTATCAGCACAGTTTCTCTTGTGATGTCGGGTGGCTGTAGCTCAGGAGGTAGCGCCGGTTAACGACTAGTTTCAAGGTTAGTGGTTCAATCCCTGGTTATTCTAAACTGTATGGATGCTACCCAAGAATGGGTAAATGGGGCAAGTTGCATACGGTACTTTGGGTGCTTAGCTAGAATATAAAAGTTCTATATAAGGTCCATGTTAGGGTGATAGAGACACATAGATATAAAGACATCATTTACTACAGCACGGTTTCAACAACAGTGTTAACAATTAAGCTGAAAAGAGGCAATAATGTAGCATACTGAAGTAAAACTACTCTACTTAAAGTTAAATGCACTTTTTATTACTTTAGTTCAGATAATTAGAATACACTTTTTAATGATGTGCACCATACACAAGTTGTTTGTACTTGTAGAAACTATACAACATGTTAAAACACCCAGAACTCACTGTTGTCTCATCTGTGTGCCCCATACACAGCACAAATGTGTGTATCAATTATGTGACAGACCTCCTCTGTTTCTATCCTATGCCTAATTTGCTGTATTTTTAGTAACACTGGTTTCATTAGCATTTGAATGATAAAATGTAACATGAACTTTGACTGGTAGTCATTGATCGCTGCAGAAGTCTTGGAGTCTTTTAGTTTGTTTTAATCTGATCCAAATCAGCGTATGAGTTTGCAAAACTTGGAACATTTTCCTGGTGTTTGGTTTTGCAGAAAAGTCCAGGTGGACAACCAACTGAACTGTATAAATTTTGTGGCACGTTCAGTCCGCTTATTGGCAACGAACACAGGATTATGTGGTGTTCTGGGCCCTATTGCAGGAAACATGTTGAACAGTCTTTGAGCTGCTTCCTGGAAAAAGAGCCCATGCCCGGTGGATTACATGTGATGCCTTTATTTATTTTATGGCTAGTTGGTACAGTCTATGCATTCTGCACATCCGAAAGAATAACATTTTAACATAACTGGCTTCTTTTTACATACATGTTCTGAAAAATAGCTCAATATAACCAAGTCAGCTTGAAAAACTAGCATGGGTTTGGTAAATACACTTATAGAGTAAGTGCATTGTTTCCTGCTTGTCTGGTGCCATTTCATAAAATGACCACATGGGGAGGCTGTAGACTTTTTCATTTTCATTTAAAGCCTTGGTTGTCACTGAGACTTTATTGCAGTCAACGGACACTTATATAGGTACATCTTACTGATACTTTGTTTTGTCCATATTAATGTGACAGCATCATGCAAATTGCTCTCGGTTCTCCTTTGACCTCTGACATCGACGAGGCAGTTTTACTCCTGCTCACTGGACATTTTCTCTTTTTTTGGACCATTCTCTGTAAATATCAGGGATGGTTGTGTGGGAAATTCCCAGCATATATGCAGTTTCTGAAATTAGCCTGCCTTAAATCCCCTTTGTTTCCTATTTTGATGCTTTTTTTTTCAGTTCTCACAGATGGGACAGACATGGCTGGGGGATAGGAAAGGGAGAAAGAAGAATGAAGGAAAAGAAAACCAGAGGGGATGAGGGACAGTGAGAAAGGACATTTAAAAATATATAAATCTCCTCAATTAACCGTTGAGAGAAAAAAAAGGAAAAAAGAGAAAACAAGCAAAAAAGAAGAGAGCGGCATAATAAACACAACACCATCGCATTAATAGCTAACAGCAAATATCAGTAAATACTAAATATTGAACGATGTTGTGCTGCACGCAGGACCGACTGCGTATAATGTGCTTTTGAAACAGCAGCCAAGAAAGGTGTAGTTTGTGTCTGTGAACAGTGAACAGTGTGGATCAGCACACTTGTTTCTCCACGTAACGATCTGCTAGAGGGTATTCTGACGCTTGACTTGAACTTCAGAAGGCAGTTTTGACCTGTGTCTACATGATAAAACGCTTACAGGTTTTGACTTGCTGTCATGTGATTGGCTAATTTTAACTTTAACAAGAAATGGGAAAATGTACAGAAAAGTGAGTTTACATGTGCGGCGTTTGATTTGCACTTTTTGAATTTTATACAATTGGTGGGTGTGTGTGAAAAAAAGTTTTTTTTCAAAATGGTTAAGAATAAACATTAAAGGTGTCTTTGTTGTTTTCTGTAGTTATTTTTGCACCACATATCTGTTTTTTAAATACTTTTCTTATACATCCGATCAGCATTTATCGGGTTTGTGAATTTTTGTGTTTTGTTCTTCATATTTTCCTTCTTTACTTTTCAAACATTTCCCCTTTTCCTTTCAAAATATAAGAAATACTTTAAATGCTAATCGCTTCCTTTCATTCAACTGCATATCGTTAACTCTTACTGATGCAGTCAGTCTCAAAACTACACTTTATAAGAGAGCCAGTGTCATCCATACCATCATACAGTTAAACACAATTATTATGACTTAAACACGCTTATTCTCGCTATTAATAAAAATAGTATACATGTATGCCTGAATAAAAACAAACAGATGAGATGTTCGAACTCTTTTATTTTTATTTTAGTATACACTCACAACTTGCAACAGACAGCTGCTGGGGTTTATTAGAGAGTTGAACAAATGTTTAAAATATAATCTGATCATTTTTGGAGCAGGCTTCAGGATCTCCACGTATTAACATGCTGCTTTTGCTCCCGGTGAAAATGTTTCCTCCTGAATTTAAATATTTTTAATGTTAGATTTAATTCAAAGTCAGCTGTTTAAATAAGAACAGCACATATTACATCAGGGGATATGACAGGTGAAATATTCGGTTTAAAATATACTGACAGCTCTCCAAGTAAGACTCTAAACTGAAATAAAACGGTTCAGTTATGAAGAGCTTAACTTTAATCTCAGCCAAACACTAAGATGAACCAAACATGAACATTTCTAAGTTATCTAAGTGACATTTATGTCATGTTCAACCTGAGTTGAACATGACATGACGGTTTCTGCAGTAAAAAGAGTGGCATTGATCATCATGATCGCACCGGCAATGCAACTGAAGCTCAGAGCTGAAAGGCTCACAATCCAACCACTGAAGGACAGAGAGAAACACACAAAGATCAAACATACAAGAACACATACTGTGAAAATAGAGGTTTAAAATAGTATCCTCATTTGTCCCTAAAATTGAATAGGTATTGATAAAACAATATGTAAAGCAGGTATTAAATATGCACTTATTATCACCACCAAATTAAAGACTTTTGAAGAAAATGAGCCTTTTTTCAACTCGTTCCATTTTTATAGCTTATAACAACTATACATGCATGATACAGAGAACAAGCAATGCACCTAGAATGAACAAAGTGCATGGGCAAGAACAACAAATGTAGGAATCACATTGCTCAAAAGATTCAGAAAGAATTTTGTATTAGTTCATTAGCCAATATGATTGGACTACCTTTCTCTATAGTTAAAAATAAGATCCAAGTCTTAATACTTCCAAATGAGCAGGATTTCTAGTATTGTTTAGACTTTAACTGAGCCATATACTTTTGGGTTTTAATGCAATAGTTGCTTTTCTATCAGTTTGACCTACTGACTGCCAGCAACCACTCGCCAGCTAGTTTTAGCTGGGATAACAAAGAGATGTTTGTTTAGGTACCTTACCTGAACCCCCAACCAGGGATGCCGATGGTCATGATGACAAAGACAACCACTTGGGCAAAGAAAATGAAGAAGAAGGCAAAGAAGTTGAAGGAGCTGTCATTCCTAGAAGAGGGAACAATATAATTACTGAGCTGTCTGCACAGTAACTAACAACTCAGACAATTTTTTGTGAGTGTACTGAGCAAAAACCAAAAAGGAAAACAACTCTGAACTTCTTCACCAAGAAGGAGGTACACACCTGAAGGCTTTGTACACAGGTCGATACCAGCAGATAAAGGAGCAGGGAGTGAAAAGTACGACCCACAGGGCGGCGAGGCACAGACCAGAGCGAGCATCACTGGACAAGGTGATGCAGAACAGGGCCAGGGAAGAGGTCAGGTTGAAGAACAGCGTGCCTGTGCAGACTTGACATAGATAAGCAACAAAGAGACTATGAATAAAAAGGAAAAGAACTGCAGCCTGACTTTAGGGATCAAAACCAAACAATCCTTCTCCCTTTTGACTCTGGCTGATGCAATATGATGCCATTTTTCACAGGTACTGTTGTCGTCTGCTGCCTGGTCAAGATTTCAGAGTGTGACAGGCCGTTATTAAAAAAGCTCCACACTGTTTTTAAATCTCCTGTTCTTTGCATTTTCACACAGAAACTGCATAATGTAATCTTAATAACACTTTCACAGTTTTACAGGTGTCCTCAAAATCTGATAATTCTGCAAAAATCGAAATTATAATTATTAATGACACAAGCAGTTACAGGCTGTTTTTACTGGATACACCCTGTGACAGCTCAGTCAGCTGAATTGCATCAGCTCTTAAGAAATGATGCAATTTGATGCCATCTGTCCATCTGTATGGACAGATGGCAGGAATATGCCAAATATGGTACTTTTGGTGCTGTCCTTTGGCATCAGATACCAGACAGTATATCCTGCAGGTCTTAAAGCAAACAGTCCCCTCTAAAATCCCCTCTGTGAAACTTCACAAAATGCAGTTAGAAGTCCAATATTTATGCCCTCCATCATGTTTTCCAAAGCCATTCAGTGGTCCAAATTGGAATTTTTGCAAGGCCAATTCTGGCCTCCAGGCCTTATGTTTGACATCTCTGCTTTATCCATTTAAAACTGTAAAAGAACAAAACTAGAACTTGTTTCTGTTTTGTTTCCCTTCTATTTAGCAACATTTACTTTCTCTCTCACTTTCAAAATCCGTGTCAAGTGTCAGTATCAAGGAAATATTAAAGGCTCCTCTTACACTTTTTTCCTGGCCTAATCTAAGAGACAAGGTGTGGAGAAATTCTACAATTTCTCTTTGAAGGACTCAAGGAGAACTTCTGCAAGCTTAACCAGCTGGATTGGTTGTTTTGCAGATGCCCCATGTCAGTGTCCCCAAGTCTTTGATCTAACAGTAAAGCACGAGTCTTTGTACAAACATTCAAGCTCTTGTGCCAGACAGTGTAGGAGAAGTTACGCATGCACGAATCAGTGTTTACTGTCTCCAACTAGGAAGTCTTAAGTCTTGGGGGGAGGGGGGAAAATAAAGTCAAAAAACACTTTGGTGTCACTGGGATGTCATCAGTTCATTTCCTATTCGTTTAACAGGTGTTACAATGTATGAACACATCTGTTAGAGCCAATCTATAGAGAAATATCTTTGATACTGTTTCAGTTATTATGTTACATGTCGGGTAAGAAAACACAGCCATAAGTAAATTTAAGAATTTCAATGGATGATTATATTTCTCCCACTGAAAACCCTATGTCCAGAGGAACAAAATCAACTTTTGGGGATATTAGAACATTTCTTTGACAAAAAAAAAAGCAATCAGTGACAAGAAGTACTCTTTCTTCTGAAGAGTAGTGTAAGCTCCAGCATTGCAATGTCCTTTTTGAATCCTGACACCAGCACAATGTCACCCCTCAGTCAGTCTTTTTTCAATGCGCAGAGGGAACTTCAGCTACTATCAGCTGCCTTAGGTGCTCCTTAGGTGCTTTTATGAAGCAGATTAGGTTAGCTGGTGTTATCGCCAGGTACTTTATATAGAGTAACCAGTTATCCACCCTTCTTCATTTCATAATGAATCCAGCATCATGCACTCTGCTCCGTTGCACATATAAGTCTGGAAATGTGTTATATCCATGTTGTTATTATCTGTTTATAAACTCTGTTGAGTACACAAAGCAATGAAAAAAACTGGAGCCCAATTCTTTGTATCTGTGCATATACTTGATCAATAAAGCTGATTCTAAAAAAAAAAATGAACGTGGCTGGCTTCTTTTACTTGTGAAGCTGTGGGTGCTCAAAAATTGCAATAATCACGTACACAGTAAGAAATAAAAAATAATGTTGGACAAGGGTCTTTTAAATCTAAAGGTTTCAAATTCTCTGACTTCTACACTTAACTCCC
>NW_005187413.1:2131462-2133434 GCF_000239375.1 Pundamilia nyererei | reverse complement strand
GAATTAGGCATTAGAACTCTATGTCAAAGTTATTATGCATAATCACATATATAGGTCCCAAAGTTGCTCCAATGGTTGTGTTTAGGTATATTGCTAGTTCAAGTGAGTCATTCAGGCAGGTCTGCTTAAAATTGAGGTGGGATCCATAAAGCTGGTGGCATTAAAAAAAAAATCATGCAAATGAAATCCTGTCCTGCTGATTATTTCTGGGATTTCTTTTTAAGCATTCAGCACCCAGATATACACAGCAGAATTTAGTGCAACGCTTCCTTTTAATAGCCATGAAAATACTCCTGCTTTTCTAGATCCAGCTTCCCCTGAACGTTCAGATGGTAAGCTGATATAAATCACAGTAAAGAGGGTCTTTACTGTATAGTGTTTACCTAGGAGTTGTAGGAGCCATATTTGTGAGACTCCGTAGGCGTTGTCATGCTCTTTGGGGTCTGCACAGGTGCACATGGAGGAATGGCTTCATATGGTGGAGGAGGATGTAGCATGGTTAAAAAACAAAACCCGACATCATACTTCAGTCTGACAAAAAATGTGGTCACCAAAAAATTATTCCAAAGAAATTCACTTGGATTTAGTTAGTGAATGAAAGAATTATGAATTAAAGAATTAATTGTTAATTAATTAAAAGTATTAATGTATAAGAGCATACATATACAAATCATACACATTTTAAAACAACACAAAAAAGTAAAATTACACATTTATGTCCACAAGTAATATCTTACTTTTTGTGAACTGATCTTTCTAGATCTTTTCTGAGTACAAAGCTGCAGGGAACAGCATTTAGACCTCTTTATTCTTCATTCTGAAAAGCCTTTTATCCCATATCTCACACACAGCTATATCCTGTGGAGCAATAACCTTCTCTACTCATGGTGGCTTCACTCATTTGACTTTTATGCCCCACTGCCATTATCATTATCATCATCCTCCCCTTACTTTCAAAATTTACTTTATTTAGAGTCAGTTAGTCAAACCCTTATTTTATTTTTAAATGTATTTATTTATTTATTTTTTGCAGCACATTATTTATTTTTTTCCTGTTATTTTAGGGAGAAAAAAGGTCAAAAGGTACCAGAACAGAACTTTGGGTGATTCATTTTAACAGACAAGATGTGTATAACTAAATAAACAAAAAAGGATGATATTAATATGATAATATAATAACTCTGGGTTTAAGTAAGGAGTAACATTTTAAAGTGATGCATTCTCTCCATTTTGCCCATATTTCCTCAAACTTTAACCACCTGGAGTATCATGAAGAAGGCGATGTTTTACCAGTCTTCTATGCCTGGGATTTCTGGTTTAAGCCACTTCAGATCATAACTCTATAAATGCTATATTATTGACAGCAGTATATTTATAAACACAGTACAAGTATATAGGACAGTATGTTGGACCCCTGTAGTTCTAGGCATCCCCCCCCCCACTCCTGCTCACACACAAATCAATCAAACCATATCTGATGAAAAGAGCTTAAAATGTCTGCTGACTTTGCTTCACAATAGTTTTTAAATGGACTTCCAAAGATCCCAGCAGTGTATTCATGTGTGGATTTGTGACATTAATCAGGAAGTGGCCAATCTGTGTGGGAAATGTAACACCAAAGTCATGGAAGCTTGTGCAAAGTTATTTACCATCATTTAACAATATAGGCTTTATTGTAATGTAATTTATTTGTAAATGTTCCATAATTAGGAATCTTATTTTGACATTTTTCAGTATACAGTTTAAAAAATGAATATTACTGATTTAAGTGCTACAGAATCACCAGTTTATGTCTATATTAATGTTAAAATTGTGCTATTATACTCTATATTATATAACTGACTCATAAATGACTTGAGTATGATATTTTAATTGCTAGAACAACTTGGTTGCTTGGGGGTTAAAAGCCTTTTTACCTTGTGAAGGTACCACATCTTTACTGTTGCAAAAATCCCCCACAGATTTCAATTCA
>NW_005187413.1:2126817-2131442 GCF_000239375.1 Pundamilia nyererei | reverse complement strand
AGAACAACTTGGTTGCTTGGGGGTTAAAAGCCTTTTTACCTTGTGAAGGTACCACATCTTTACTGTTGCAAAAATCCCCCACAGATTTCAATTCAGGATTCTCTGAGTGCCATGCTTCTCTATTAGAAAGGACTCTGTTCTGCATTTTAGGAAAAACGGGATTACAGAATGGTGCAATTCACAAATATACTGTAAATATTGTTGTGAGAAGGTATGCAGCTTGTGAGCTCTGCTACAAATGCTACATTTTGCTGGTTAACAAAGATCTGTTAACCAGCAGAACCAGTCCTGGTCCTTCCTCTTAAAGGAGCCCTCCCCCACAGTTACCATATGCGTGCGCATAGAGAATTATACGATCACTTGGATTCTCTCTCTAATATTCTGGGGTCCTTAGTTTACAGTATAAAATCCCTTGGGATGACTGCTGTATACAGTTAAGGTCAGAAGTACACAGTCATCATGCGCATTAATCTCATGAAATTCTAAGGCTTTTAATTTTTTTAACTGTTCTTTTTCCAGGGTGGAATGACTGTACAGCATACATATTTAATCACTCTATAAAACAAGAATTGGGTGCGCTAGTTATTTTGGATTTTCTCTTATCCATACAGGGTAAAATACACTTAAAGGTGATCCTGAAGATTCAACAGTTTCTTTTAGCTTGACAGGGCCGAGACCTATCAACTTCTCATTATTGCACACTTTCTGTAAATCCAATAAACTTCATTTCACTTCAGAAATATCACTGTGTGTGTCTCCTATATATATTTAACTGTTTTATTGTAACAACCAACGATTTATACAGGAAAATAATGACTATTAACAAGATTGTCTAAAATTTTGCATCACACTGTATATATAAAAATTCCCCGCTCGCCCCTGCGGGCGGTTTATCCTTCAAGCTCGGGTCTTCTACCAGAGGCCTGGGAGCTTGAGGGTCCTGCACAGTATCTTAGCTGTTCCCAGGACTGCGCTCTTCTGGACAGAGATCTCTGTTGTTGTTCCTGGGATCCGCTGGAACCACTCGCCTAGTTTGGGAGTCCCCGCACCTAGTGCTCAGACTACCACTGGGACCACTGTTACCTTCACCTTCCACATTTTCTCGAGCTCTTCTTTGAGCCCTTGATATTTCTCGAGCTTCTCGTGTTCTTTCTTTCAGATGTTGCTGTCACTGGGAACCACTACATCTATCACTACGTCCATGTTCTTTTGTTTCTCTACCACCACTATGTCCAGTTGGTTATCCATCACCATTTTGTCCATCTGTATCTGGAAGTCCCACAGGACCTTAGCTTGGTCATTCTCCACCACCCTAGACGGCGTCTCCCATTTTGACCTCGGGACTTCCAGGCTGTATTCGACACAGATGTTTCTGTATACTATGCCAGCCACTTGGTTATGACGTTCCATGTATGGTTGGGTTCCATGTATCTTACTGATGTATTCGTGGATGTTTGTTGTCTCATCCTGGACCGTGGTGCTGACACTCACCAGTCCCCGGCCTCCTTCCTGCTGCTTAGCATACAACCTCAGGGTGCTGGACTTGGGGTGAAACCCTCCATGCATGGTCAGGAGCTTCCTTGTCTTGATGTCAGTGGCTTTTATCTCCTTGGCCAGCTTATTATCCCAGCAGGGTACCTGATCACGGGCAGGGCGTAGGTGTTGATTGCCCGGATCTTGTTCTTACCGTTCAGCTGACTCCTCAGGACTTGCCTGACCTTCTGCAGGTACTTGGTAGTTGCAGCTTTTCTAGTGACCTCTTCATGGATCCCATTTGCCTGTGGGATTCCCAGGTACTTGTAGCTGTCCTCTATGTCTGCAATGTTGCCTTCTGGTAGCTCGATCCCCTTATTTCTGACTACTTTCCCTCTCTTTATTATCATCCAACTACATTTCTCCAGTCCGATTGGCATACTGATATCATTGTTGTATATCCTGGTGGTGTGGATCAGTGAATCATTTTCTCGTTCACTCTTGGCAGTAGGCATGAACCATGTCGGGGCCTGGTGCTGTCCAACTCTTTATACTGGAGACCCTTTCTTGGATGTCTGCCACTGTGATGGTTACTGGACCCTGTTCAGGGAGGTTGCTGTGGTCTGCCCTCAGATCCACTAGTCACTGAGCATTGCCGTTATGGGTTGCGTCCTTCTCCCATATGCTCTTCCAGTATTGCTCCGTCTCCAGCCTTGGTGGTGCTGTTCCCATATTGTTCCCCTGCCACTGAGAGTACACCTTGGCTGGTTCTGTGGAGAACAGCTGCACATTTACGCCGACATCATCCTAGTGCAAAGACAAGTGGAAGCAGATAAAACAACAAGCACGCATGCTACAAACTTTACCCGAGTCATTTAGACAGCCGTTAGCACATGATTCTCCTTATGGGGACCTGATCTGTTTAATATGCTGCTGAGAATATAGCCCAGAAGAAGCGTAGAGTATAACTTTTATTTTGGAAAGAGCCATTTCTCTGTAATTTTTCAAAGATGAGTGATTTCTCAATTTGTTGTTTCAGCAACATTAAATTAAAAAAAACTGTACTTTTGAGTTATTTATAATTTTAACAAATGACAAATTAAAAAGGCATGAACATTTTTTTGTATCAAAAAAAAAATATCGAACTGTGACACCAAATTATCGAACCGAACCGTGAATTTTGTGTATCGCTATAGATGTATAGTTTAGTTGAAGATCATAATTCTATAAAAGAGTGAAGTGAAAAGTGAAACAGAAAGCATGAGGACACCAAAATGACTCTGCAGCAACTTACAGAAAGAATTGGAATTAACACTTATTCACAAGAACAATTGTGCTTTACTAAAGATAATATCTCAGAGCTCAGGATTATCCGTGTGAGCATGCTTTCTTAAATATTTGAACCAACTCAACAACCAACTGGTTGCAAACCAGAAGCCAGATGCTTAGAAAATACACAGGAAGCATGAGAAACAGGCTCTCTGGGTCTCTGTGACCTGTGTAACAAAAGCAGCAATAAAAAACTGGTTAAACCAAATAATGCTCACGTCAGTTGTATTGTGAACCAGGTTGTAAAGGTCCAGTGTGGTATCCTACGTGTCTGTTGTGTTGAGTCACTGCAGGGTCAGACAGGACAACAGACAGGACAAAGACAGAGTTATTCAGCATCCTTATTTATCAGTGGGCAAACACTGAGGAGGATCTGGCAGGCCCTAAAATAACTCACATGAGCAACAACGCACCATCCATTACCCTGATGTTAGCTTCATGTCCAACATCTCTCACCTGAAAAGGGTAAAACTGAGAACTATAAATAAAAAATGTAAAAGCACAGTGGCTCTTAGAAAGGGAAACATGAAGAAAGTAGCTCTAAATTTAAGAATAAAATATTAGAAGATAAACATCTGGGAGGAAAATGATAAGGCAAGTAAACTTGTTATCAAGTAAATTTAAAATAATTTAACAAACTATAAAGATACGAACAGGGGAAATAAGACAACAATAGAGAAAAGTTGAGAAAAATATAATTCAGTGAGTAAACGAAAGCTTAAATAAAATAATTACTGTTTAGAGTGTAATGTTAATAATAATAATAATAACAACAACAATAACAACAACAATAACAACACAGTAATTAGAAAGTTGTAATAAATGTCATTAAGCGTAACAGGAAAGTAAGAGGAAGGAAGGCAAAAGTGATTACACTCGAGACCTTTTAAGGAAAATGAAAAGTTTAAATTGAAAAAAAAAAAAGACTTTGGCTGTGAAAATAAATAACAGAAGTAAAAGCTGCAGAATACATGGCTGGTCATCCTGCAGCTGCGAATCACTACAGTTGCCTAAGAAAAAGAAAAAAAAAAAAAAAGTTTTGTCAGATCTCATGAGAAAGAATTAATAAAGGGATCTTTGGTATCTGGAACACTTTCTTTGGTGCTGGTCAGAATGTGTGTAATCTTTTAGCTTGTCTTGATGTCAGTGACTTCTAAGAAATAACATTTTGAAGAGTTTTAGAGGAGCTTGGCATAGGGTTAGGTCTTAACCCTTCAAACCCCAGGGTGTCAGGCTTGAAGCAGGAGTGTTTGTAAGTTTATAACACTCCCACAACATTATAGGGACTTTGGCCACATAATAGGTCATCCCAAAAGAAAATTGTGAACAAACCCCAAATTAGAAAATGGGGCATACAGGGTCTTTCCTCTGTGTGGCAGGGTCCAGTTGTCTGTGGATTGACGCATTCAAATTGCCCAAAATGCATACTCTAGCAGGAACTGCTGGACTAAATGACTAACTCTATTCTAGTTATAGTGTGCAGAGGTAGAGTTTGAAGCACTGAGGAGGGGCATGCAGTCTGACTGGGCACTTGGCAATCAAGAGTTGGGTATGGGGCAAACTGAGAATTCTGTTGTTCCTTATTCTACTTGTTTTCCAATTTTGTTGTTGTCATTCTAATTTTGTTGTTTTCATTAACATTCCGTTGTCTTTCAAATTCTTTTGTTTTCTTTCAACTTCCGTTGTTTTCATTCAAATACTGTTGTTTTAATTGAAATTCTGTTGTTTTCATTCATATTCTGTTGTTTCATTCAAATTCCACTGTTTTCATTTAAATTCTGCTGTTTGTTTTCAAATTTAGTTGTTTTCATTCAAATTCTGCT
>NW_005187413.1:2122562-2125872 GCF_000239375.1 Pundamilia nyererei | reverse complement strand
GACGAAGTCAAACTTCCTTTGTTACCTGGTCTTAGACTTCTCATGCTGTGCTAGATGAGCCTTCTCAAGGAATTCAAACACCTTTTTAAGAGTATTGTCATCTAGAAGCATTGTAAGTCTCTGACAGATCTGCTCCTTTCGCCATCTTACAATGCTGTGATTGCAGCCATTCCCCAACTCTCTGTAAATGGTACTCATGGCCATTGATCAGTAGTCTTTGATCAATGAGCTTTGATCAGTGGTTGTTGATCAATGGTCATGAGACTTTGCATATTAATAATCAAGGAACTGACCTCCCAGCCCATTGTTCCTTCAGTGGTGCTAGTTTCAGTCATTATGCAAATGTACTGTTTATAAGATTGGGGAAACCCGCAGTCAGCTGAGACTGAAGAAGTCACTTGGATGAGTGACAAAACATTTCTCCCACTGAAAACACCAGATGAACAGAATCAAACTTTGGGGATTTACTTACCTGGTTGATTGAGCATGCATCAACACATCATTATCCAGCATTTTGCGCATAAATTGTTATTATTAGTTGTCACATCCTGTTTTTGAGAGTTAAAATACATAACATTCATATAAGAAATAAACTGTGTAAACTTGTGTAAACTGTATGTGGTGTTAAATAGGCCTATACTACTGTACTTTAATGTCACTCACAAGGGTGGTACTTCAAGAGCCATATATTTTAATTTTATGAGGTGGTACTCATTGTGAAAAGTTTTAGAACCACTGGTCAAAAGAATTACAAGTATATAGTTTCCCTCTGTGTATGTGTGTGTTTGTGTATCAGAAAATAACCTACCAAAAAGCTGTGGTCAACACAAATGGTCATCCTGACACACGCACAGGCATCTTCACCTGCAGAGTACAGGGTACCGATTACTTCGACTTCCACACTGTGGAAACACACTGAGGAACACAAGACAAAAAATATGATGCTGGGAACGGACTATGGTAAGCAGACAATCTGGCGAAGGTTCAATGTGAGCACTGGTCATAAATACTGCTGAAGTAATTGCCAACAGGTGAGGAGCGAGGAGGGCTCCACCCAGGGGAGGAGAGCCGATGCTGTGGAAAATTACTCAGACTCACCCAGATCATGACGAGAACATTGTGGAGGGCTGCACCAATAAGCCTATAGGACACAGGAGTCGATCTCCAGGCCTCGAGGGCCGGAGTCCTGCAGGTTTTAGATGTGTCCTTGATCCAACACAGCTGATTCAAATGGCTAAATGACCTCCTCAGCATGTCTTGAATTTCTCCAGAAGCCTGTTAATGAACTAATCATTTGATTCAGGTGTGTTGACCCAGGGTGAGATCTAAACCCTGCAGGACACCGGCCCTCGAGGCCTGGAGTGCGACATCCCTGCTAAAGGAGATCAAATTAATAAACTGAATGTTACAGCCCAAGCATGGCCTCCTGAAACTGTCCTTGTGTGGGTGTGGTGTTCTTTCTCCTCCTCTCTTACTCCACCCCTCTGTCTCTCTCTCACTCTTCTCTCTCCCCGGGACACAGCTGCTTTTTATTAGCCTTGTTTACCAAGGACCCAGTCAGCAATCACCTCTCCGAGGCTATATAAGCTGGGGATGACCTGCAAGGGAGGTGGTTTTTTCCCCCCTCATGGTTTTTTTTTAATTTTAAAATTAAAAACTAGGTTTTAGAAAGGCTCCTTTGAGTAGTAAGTAGATGGGCTTGTGGTCTCTGGAAGTGCTTCCCCATGGTGAGGAGTTAAGTAAGAAGTGTGGGAAGTGCCTCCCTTATTTGTTCGTTAGTTTTTCCTTTTGCTGTTGCAACTGCTTCCTTTGTTTCATTGGCATTATTGGTAAAACGGTGTTGCCGGCTCTTTAAGTTAAGGTTATTTGTAATAAAACTACATTGTTCGAAATAAAACTATATTTTTATAGAACACCTCTGTCTGTTTTTCTTTTCATTCCATTCCCGGACCCATTTGTTACTGGTCCCCACACACACCCGTAGGCCACTTTGTGGAGATGTAACACTGAAATAGAAATCACAACACTGCTGAATTAAAGACTAAACTTTTAACATAACTGGCTTGTTTTTGCATATCATACATGTTCTGAAAAATAGCTCAATATAACCAAGTCAGCTTGAAAAACTAGCATGGGTTGGGTTAAATACACTTATTTAAATAGAGTAAGTGCATTGTTTCCTGCTTGTCTGGTGCCATTTCATAAAATGACCACATGGGGAGGCTGTAGACTTTTTCATTTTCATTTAAAGCCTTGGTTGTCACTGAGATTTTATTATAGTCAACAGGCACTTAAATAGGTACATCTTACTGATACTTTGTTTTGTCCATATTAACGTGACAGCATCATGAAAATTGCTCTCGATTCTCCTTTCACATCTGACGTCAACAAGGCAGTTTTACTCCTGCTCACTGAACATTTTCTCTTTTTTTGGACCATTCTCTGTAAATATCAGGGATGTTAGTGTGGGAAACTCCCAGCATAGATGCAGTTTCTGACATCAGCCTGCCTTAAATCACATTTTTCCCCCCTATTCTTATGCTTGACTAGAACTTCAGAAGGTGGGCTTGACCTGTGTCAACATGATAAAATGCTTACGTGCATTGACTTGCTGTCATGCTGTTATGTGATTGGCTGAGAAATGGAAAAAATATATATAGAAAAGGGAGTTTACATATATGGTGTTTGATTTGCACTTTTTGAATGTTATACAATTAGTTATACAATTGAGGTGTGTGTGTGGAAAAAAGTTTTTTCAAAATGCTTAAGAATAAACATTAAAAGTGTCTCTGATGTTTTCTGTGGTTATTTTTGCACCACACATCTGGGTTTTTTTAAATTCTTTTTTTATAGATCCAATCAGCGTTTATCTTGTTTGGGAATTTTTGTGTTTTGTTCTTCATATTTTCCTTCTTTACTCAGTTACTTTTTAAACATTTTCATTTTTCCTTTCAAAATATAAGAAATACTTTAAACAAATACTGAAGACTAATGACTTCCTTTCATTTGCATATTTGAGCACATTTTCAATTCAATTCATTTTTGTTTATAAAGCGCCAAATCACAACATCAGTTGCCTCAAGGCGCTTTATATTGTAAGGTAGATGCTACAATAATACATACAGAGAAAACCCAACAGTCATATGACCCCCTATGAGCAAGCACTTTGGCGACATAGGAAAGGAAAAACTCCCTTTTAACAGGAAGAAACCTCCGGCAGAACCAGGCTCAGGGAGGGGCGGGGCCATCTGCTGCGAGCGGTTGGGGTTAGAGAAGGAAGACAGGATAAAGGACATGCTGTGGAAGAGAG
>NW_005187413.1:2114738-2121679 GCF_000239375.1 Pundamilia nyererei | reverse complement strand
GTGTGTGTGTGTGTGTGTGTGTGTGTGTGTGTGTGTGTGTGTGTGTGTGTGTGTGTGTGTGTGTGTGTGTGTGTGTATGCATGTCAGAAAGTGTCAGGATGAACCACTGACTCATTTTTTCAGTTTAATAAGAAGTCTGTTCACCAACAGAAGGAAATCCCGTCCTTCCATTGAAGATCCAACAATCAGAAAACCCGACAGGTGAGTAAAATAACACATCAACACACAGAAAACATGGAATATTGTTAAATTTTTGTTTGTCAACAGCAGGGCAGTGTATATAATAGAAATGTTAAATAACTTAAAGATAAAGTTCACAGTGTGATCATCTCTGGACCAACTTTCAAGTCCTTAAGATTGTTAATCAAAGATAAATTAGCTACAATTAATGTGAACAAGAACAAAATCAATTTAAGCTGTTTGTAAACCAGCTTTCCCTTAAACTAAAAACTTACATCAGCCACTAATTTTGTTATTTCTAGTAAATTAAATGTACCGAAGGATTATGAACAGTTATTATTATTAACGGTTTAGTCTTAAACAATACAACAATGTGATGTGTCATTTTATCCTCTATTCTATTCTAGTTTATTGAATTGTTTCAATTGAAATTTATGAATATATGCTTGGAAATAGCTGTTGTATAAAGTTTCTACAGGATTTGCAGAAATAAAAGTGAACATTTCTAATCTGAGTCCAAAACATAACGTGTCTTGAGGAAGCAGAATAAATGTAGAAAAGGACAGAATGTTTATGTCTTTACTTTGTTTCTTACATAGTTTCTTATTTGTAACTCTTGACTTTGACCAGATTCATCTTTGCAATCAAATGTTAAATCCAGTGTTTTGGACCATGGGTGGTAATTATGGGCTAGCGGTCTTGGTGGGCGTGGCCATACTTCTGGAGGCTGTCCAATGTCAAGTGAGCTGCAAAGGAGCTGATGGTGAGCGAGGAGTGAACGGCGCTCCGGGCAGAAATGGGTTGCTTGGAATGAAGGGAGAGAAAGGAGAGCCAGGTAACACCCTGCTAAATGCACAAGCATTAACCTGCTTACCGCACTTGGTTTATGTACTTATTTTATCTTAACTGTCAATACAGAAGTTGAAAAAAATAAACAACAGAAGCTGAATAAAAACAACAGAAGCTGAATAAAAACAACAGAATTAGAAGTATAACAATCATTTATCTGCATTATTATGTTATTCTTTTAGAACACATTCTACTTTATCATTCTTTCTCTCACTGTTAGTCCTCCGCTTCTTTTCAGCTCACCTCAGTGCAAATCTTCACATGTTTCAGTTTCTGTCACTTTTGCAGCTCTTCCTTTACTTCTACTGTTGTGTTTTTATTCAACGTCGTTCTGTTTTGTGTGCTTTTGCAGTGTTTTTCTATTTACTGGTGTGCTTTGAAATTTTAGTTTACAGTTTGATGCTCCGTGTGTTATAGAACCACTACACTAAAGAGTCAGACGTGCTCCACTGATAATGAGTGACATTGTTACTCTGTAATTGCTGGATGTATAAATAAGAAACAAAGTCTTCACAGGTGCTTTTGTCACCCCTCAACTGGTATAAAACTCAAAGACTGATGTGGAATAATTAATTTTCTATTTGTAGCTGTGATGATTCAAGGTCCAGTGGATACAGCCAGCCTACTGAGGCAGAAAGGAGAGTCGGGAAATCGGGGCACGCAAGGACCCCAGGGCCCAAAAGGTTTCCGCGGAGATTTGGGGAAAGAGGGTGAGGATGGCCCCCCAGGTCCTCCTGGCCCAGACGGCAGGTTGTCCCAAGGTAACGAAGAGATCATTTCTGACCTCGCCATATGCTAACATACAGAGTATATCTTTTAAAACACAGCAAACATAATGCTGAACTCATATTGAGTACACAATAAGTTACACAATGGATAGTAAAGCAGGGCAACGTGGAAATGAGAGTTTCTTTTCTTTACTGGTACGTTTAAGCTAGCATATGTAGTCAAACAGTTATCCAGCATCTTGTGCATAATTTGTGACATTCACATGTTACTCATAAGCACACATAGTGTAACATCAGAATATCGAGTGACCACCAGCATTGAGTGTCCAGTCTCATAACATAGCCATGAGTTCTACCTTATAAATTAAACATTAAACGCATCATTCATACTTGTGTGTATGTGTGTGTGTGTGTGTGTGTGTGTTCTCTTAGCAAGACACACCTCTCAGCAGGAGTCCCGTTCGGCCTTCTCAGTGATCAGAACCGACAGAAATTATCCTGCCTTCAACCAGGTTCAGTCTGATGCCCATCACACCTTTCACTCCCTCAGATGTTTCATTTCTCATATTCTTAGTCTTAATATCTGGACATGAGTCCCTCTTAATGTCACACACACGAGTTTGTTACCTCCCTTCAGCAATATTTACCCATGCAGATATTTTCAGTTTTATCAAGTCACAGTTTGTGTGTATAACACAGACTCCTGACACAAAATACTCTTTTAAGAACAAGGTCCAAATGTGACGATTACATTTTTTTCGTTTGAAGCCAAACAACTGCCACTTTTTGACCTCAATCTCAAAACTGACTTTGAAATCAAATAATCAATATTTTTTTCTTTTTTTTAATGCGGCCCTAATACTGCTTCATAAACAACAGCCTCTCGTTTTTCTCTTACAGTTTTTAGTTACAAGGTTATTGTTTTCCTCTTTGTGTGTGTGTTTGTGTATCAGAAAATAACCTACCAAAAAGTTGTGGTCAACACAAATGGTGATCTTGACACACGCACAGGTGTCTTCACCTGCAGAGTACAGGGTACCTATTACTTCAACTTCCACTCTGTGGCCAAGGTAACTTGCTCCTGTCTGTTCCACTGTAAAATAAATCATACATATTGTGCACATTAGTGTGGCTTATGCTATCATCTTGACAGGCACATTGTGTGTTAAATGCAGTGAAAGCTTTATAAGCTTATCCATATTTCTTCCCAACATTTGTGTGTTGTGTGTTTTTAGGTCAGCATGTGCCTGCAAATAGTCTATGATGGACCAAGAAGAACCCTGGGATTCTGTGATAATAACAGGTCAAACAGGCAATCTGAGCAGGTTGGTTTCAGGTTCAGTGAGAACAAATATCTGTTTGTCTAAAAGAAATCCTCCTCTAATAATATCCCTGTATATTGCCTTGGGTTATTCTTTACAGTGACTGCAGCATTTTGTCACGAAGCCTCGACTTGATCGGCTGTGTTGCCTTTCAGGTGCTGTCAGGTGGTGTGGTTTTACAGCTCACAGTTGGACAGAAGGTCTGGCTTGAGTCCTTTAGGGAAAACCAGGGACCTACTGATACCAGGGAGAACCAGGAAAAAAAGATCATCTTCAACGGCTTCCTGCTCTTCCCAAGTCCAGCATAGAGTTCAGCTGTACGCTCAGAAATTTAACTTCACAATGGAGTCTGTGCTCAAACACCAGACTGCATCACTTTGTCAGTTTAATATCTAAAAATCTCATATTTCAGTTGTTGTTTTAAAAGCAGCATCACAGCATTAACATGCATTATCATCTAAAGAACACAATTTCATGTGAACATGTAAGCAGGTAATTTTGTGTCTACTCATGTCAGACTCATGTAAATTTTGATTATTAGCACTGACTAAATAAAATTGAAGGCTATTATTCATTGTGATTGTGTCTGCTGATATTAAATCAATGAGAAATGTACTTTCATACAATTTGATAAATTAAACTGTATTCATCTTTAGCATCCAGTAAAGTAAAAATACAGAAGATATAAAACCTCCTCAGGATCAAGGCTAGAGAGCCCCAAAAAAACCTATTTCAAATGGGAGGGGTCGCCACAGCGTGTTTGAGATACAAACCTCCCAGTGATTTGTATCTCCTCCTGATACTGAACCAGAGAGCTTTCACATGCTAGATTAACTACTAAACAATGTACATCATGCAATGCAACAGACAAGGCTAGAGTTAAAGATTGATGCTTTTAAAGGTTTTTGTTTTTTTTCCAAATACATGCTCTTTGGATTCCAGTGCTCACAGATATAGATTGTAATATATCAGTCAGCACCAAGCCCATTATTTCGCACTGAAGAAGATGTCGTCTGCAGGTCATCTCAAGAACATTCAGGAATAGTTTCAAAAATCCACTGCTGTAAAACAGTTGTAGTTTTAGATAACAGTGTTTTATGCTTTGTTGCAGTAATGGAAGACTCAGTGGAGTGCCTGGAAAAACTGTAAAACTTGTGAAAATACAGTTAAAAGTCCAAAATGTATGGAATAGATTTTGTGACTGGCTGCAAAGTTTTTAACGAAAAACATAAAAAATTTAATCTTTGGGGTAGCCTATTTTTAAGAAAATATTCTAACGATGGTTAAAGGTTATTTTACAGTGACAGGTTGGCTATCTCTGCACACTGTTGTTGTTGTGACTGTCCAGGCTGAAGAGAGTGGGTTGTACCGGAGCACTTTCCCCGGAGTTAACGGCCCATTTGCCTGTGTTACTGAGTAAACAGACAAACTGAGATCAAAGCGTCCGGTTCTTGAGAACATATGTGAACATTACAGTATATATATTCATATATGTGTATACTGTTAATATGGCTGCTCATATTAAACATCGTCAGTGTTTTAATAGAGGTCAATGTAAGGACAAATCACACCACATCAAATTCCCCAAAATGAGTGGTGTGATTTGTCCTATCCAGGTGCAAGTGATGAGATGGAGTGATGCTAAAATTTTACCCCCTGAGTCTGAACTCTCTGTGTAGAGATGAAACTCCTCCTATCTCTCTCTCTCTCTCTCTCTTTTTCTCCAGCTAAACAAAAACAAAACTGAAGTAATAGTCTTTGGTGCCAAAGAAAAACGATTACAGGTCACCAGAGAACTTCAATCTATACATCTAAAAACCACAAACCAGGTGAGAAATTTGGGTGTAGTGATGGATGCAGACCTAAACTTAGAAAAACACATTAAGACAATAACAAAGTCAGCTTACTATCACCTCAAGAATATTTCAAGGATAAAAGATCTGATGTCTCAACAGGACCTGGAAAAACTAGTCCATGCATTCATCTTTAGTAGGCTTGATTACTGTAACAGCATCTTTACAGGTCTACCTAAAAAATCAGTCAGACAACTACAGCTCATTCAGAACTCTGCTGCTCGAGTCCTCACTAAGACCAAAAAAGTGGACCACATCAGTCCAGCTCTGAGGTCTTTACACTGGCTGCCTGTCCGTCAGAGGATAGACTTTAAAGTTCTGATGCTGGTCTATAAAGCTCTGAATGGTTTAGGACCAAAATACATCAGTGACCTCCTGACCAGTATGAACCTTCCAGATCCCTCAGGTCATCTGGATCCGGTCTTTTATCAGTTCCCAGAGTCAGAACCAGACACGGAGAAGCTGCATTCAGCTTTTATGCTCCTTATATCTGGAACAAACTCCCAGAAAGCCTCAGATTAGCTGAAACACTGAGCTTATTTAAATCCAGGTTGAAGACTCACCTATTCTCAGCTGCATTTGAATAAAACACCAAATCCACACTTTAAGCTTAAATTTCAAAACTAACATTTTAACTACTGATTTTATCTACTGTTCTGATTTTGCCTACTGTTTTTTTAATCAATTTTAAATCATGCTTTTTATTTGTTTTTGTTCTTTAATGTCTCTGTAAAGCACTTTGAATCACCTTGTTGTTGAATTGTGGTATATAAATAAACTTGCCTTGCCTCTTTCTTTTTTTTATTTTATTTCTGCCCATGCACAAACAGCTTTTACTGCCCATCACCCTTTAGCTGTCTAATTTATCAAACAGGAATATTTCATGTGAGCCCCTCCTAAGGTGGTGAGGGAAGTGAAACATGTTCTGTTGTTCGCACTTCTTCTTTTGGTAAACTTTTGTATCTCAGCAGACCTCTAACTTCTGTTTGTGTGTACATTTGGTTGAATTGCTCAAATCTGTTCTTCAGATTCTGTCATGAGTCAGAAACGTTTCAGAATCTTGTACTTTCATAATCCCACTTTTTATACCAGTTTCACTGTGGTGGTTCACAAACGAATAACATTCATGATTAGGTGACCTTTGTAAAGAATCAGTCACGCTTGGTCAGGACCCCAAGAGTCAGTTTTTGGGACCATGGGTTAAAATGTTTCATTTGGCATTAACTTTGTGAGCAGTTTGAACCAAATCTCAAGTATGTATGTCTGGTGCCTAAGTATCCCGAAACTGGGTGAAACTAAAACAATACTTTATACCGAAATAAACATCTCTTTGTATTTAGCTTGATGAGATGATGAGATTACAAATACTTTATTTATCATCAAATACTTTTTATATGATTTGAACCTACTGTGCTCTTACCTCTCATTGTCATGACTTCCTTTCATAGTAAAACCTACTTCACCCCATAACCAGCAGCAGGTTCAGTTTCCTCAGAGTCTCTTCCACCATGGACCTCACCAGCAGCAGCAGCAGCAGCTTTATTTAGGTTACAGAATGTAAAGCAGAATGTGACAGACTATCACCCCGGAACTAAATAATACAAATACTTCCAAAATGTGAAGGCCGTCCTGTCTGCCATCACGCTAGCTGACCATAATGTGGACTAACACAGCTGTAGGTTTAAATATACTTCATTAGCAAGTAGCAAAATAAAAAGTAACACAGACAATACAATGTCAGTTTGTTTATTTAAAAAAGTAACTAAACTGATCACATTGCTTGTAATTTAAATTACACTGAAAAACGAAGAGCTTGGTCTGAGGGCAAAACAGTAAGCACAACATTATGAGTAATGCAGCAGGTAGTTATTCCAGGCAAAATGCATCACCATGGCAACCATAAACAGGGATACAAAATCAGAGCTGTTCCAAATCTAACTTAAACCTTAATCTTTTCCTAAATTGAGGTATTTTGTAATGCTTAAATTTAGCATAGTTCTTATATCCTC
>NW_005187413.1:2093220-2113659 GCF_000239375.1 Pundamilia nyererei | reverse complement strand
GTTTGTTTATTATGTTTGTGTGTCCCGTGCATTAACAGAGGAATTTAAATTCAATAACTGATTTAAAAAAACCTTTCTGTTTCTGACAAATAATTTTGCACTTGTTGCTATTTCAGCGCTTGTTTCTCTCCTTGATGTTGTCCTTGTTTCCTCCTCTCCTTTCATTCCTCTTTGTCTTTGCTTTCCTTTCCTAATCCATTCTCCTTATCCATGTGCCTAGAGCGATACATGACTTGTTATAAATGACTTATTGGCCTATAATCTGTGAAAAATATGACTAACATTTTTCTCATGAACAATATTAAGCTATTTTAAGCCAGAAAGAGTACATCTATCACAAGGTAGAAGCAAAGATACTGTTACATTTTGGGTACTTATCCAGGTGAAAAATGTAACTCACACTAAAAATGTCTTTTCAAGAGAGATCTGACCAAACATAAAATCACAGTTCTTTTAAAATAGCTTAAGGAATCAAAGAGGGTTTGATTGATTATGATGTCAGTACAATAATGTGGAGCCATAAAGATACTTGCAAAATATTCATTTCTTCATTTTATAGAAAAACCCTTCCTCATCACTACAGTCTATCTACCAATATAAGTTCAGACATTACTAATAAAAAAAACATCATTTTTCTCTTCTTTTGCTCCATTATTTGTTTGCTTCTCATCTTTTTCCATCACTTCTCCTCCCTCTCAGGATTTATCCATCATGCTCCACCATTGTTTCCTCACTGTTGGAGCCCTGCTCTCATTGGCAATATCCGGGCTAATCGCTATGGAGACCTGTCCAGCTACAGGGATGCCCGGAATGCCAGGCGAGTGCATTTTTGTGCACATGATTGTTGAGACTGATGTGTTTTTGTTCTCTATTGGTTTTTTGAGTTTCATTAGAACTTTCTGACCATCTTCAGGTATTCCTGGGCTTCCTGGAAGAGATGGTCGTGATGGACAAAAAGGAGAGAAAGGAGATCCAGGTATCTAGAACATAACTGTGTAAAAGCAGGTTATGATAAGGGAAAAATCATTTTGTCACCAATGTATCCTCTACAAAAGGAGAGAACAAACAAAGCGCTGTATTTAGGTCATTCAGCCAGCGCTTCTTAGGCCTGCCACACATATATTGCTGGGTCTTATCACTCACTTAAAAGCCTTCATCACCAAAACGATTCCACTGCAACCATAGATGACCATAGATGGCTCTGGAAGCAATCCCTGTGGCTAATGTTAGCAGCAGAGCTATGAATGCACAGATTCATACATCTGAACATTGGAATTATTGGGACTTGTACGTGATATAATCATCTGCAAAAGTCTGTCTGCTGAAACCAAAATGACTTCTGTTTAAGTGCTGGTCAGACTTACGTCTCCTGGATTAATTCAACTAAATGTCAGATTGTAATCCCTTACGTTACTGATCACCGAGGAAAGCAATTACATTAATGTACTAATGCTTCGAACTTGTTTCTTTAGGAACAAAGTTGCAAGGTGGTCTTGGGCCTCAGAAAGGAGAGAAAGGGGAGCTCGGGCCAGAGGGGCCCCCTGGTAAAAGAGGTCAGATTGGGGAGTCTGGGAAGCCAGGTACCCCAGGAACTGCCGGACCTCCGGGAGAACCAGGAGAACAAGGGTAGGTAAACAGTTCAACAGTTTACTCAGTAAACTGTCAAAGCTGGATTATTACTTTATGTGTGCTACATTAATTATATGAAACAAAAAAGGCCATTCCTTGATTTAACTATATGAAATGTATAACTGGTAATGAGTTTATTTTTTAAACCTATGTTTAATTCATTCATTCATTTTAATTAAATTTTGTGTAAAGAGTTCCAAATCAAAACAATAATTGCTTCAAGGCACTTCATATTGTTAAGTTAAGACTGTAAAATAATGTAGGAGCGAAGTCCCCCCCAAAATCAAACAACCCCTTATGAGTAAGCCCTTGACAACAGTAGGAAGGAAAAACTCCCCTTTAACAGGAAGAAACCTCCAGACTCAGGGAGGGACAGCCAAATGAGGGTCGTGGCATTTGGGAGGTGAGGGAGGGAAGGAAGACAGGACAAGTGGAAAGTGTGGAAGACAGCCAGAGATGAATAATTTCTCCACGGGGATCAATAAATTATACATTATTATTATTATTATTATTATTATTATTATTATTATTATTATTATTATTATTATTATTATAAGTAATGATTAAATGCAGAGTGATGTATAAACATGATGAGAGTAAAAAGAGGTGAATGAAGATGCAGAATCATGCATCATAGGAAGGCAAGTATTGCAAAGGGAGGATTCAAGATGAGAGCATTATGTTCACTGTTAAAAACAAAACAAAAAACAGTCCACTGCAGTTGTTCTGCATTAATTAGCTGCTTTAAAAAAAATGGCACCCTGTTCTATTAAAAAAATACTCTCTGTTGCTGCAGGGCTGTTGTAGTCCAGCAGCAGGCGGCCTTCAGTGTGGCCAGAGCGACAAACCAATACCCAGATAAAGCCAGCGTCATTAAGTTCACAGATGCAATCACCAACATCAACGATGACTACAACATAAACACAGGACGCTTCAGGTGAGACATTTTTCTTTCAGGCCAGACCGATCACTGTAGGTGTGTTTGCCACTTTAATGTTGAATGATTAATGTTAGTTTTAAAATTGTAAAGACTCATTCGGCAGTGAAACGTGATGGCAACAATGATTCCTGCTCAAACTTTCATAATAATACATTTCACAATGATCATAGAGTTCAAGCACTCATACTATAACAATCAGAGACAACACTACCACACCATCATAATTAGGATTTTGGAGGACTGCACATGAGCATGTCTGCTATTTTATTTAAATAGCACCGAATCACAAAAACTGTTGCCTCAAGGTACTTTATATTAAGTTAAAAACCATAAAGTAATTCAGAGAAAAAACTTGCACTTGGCGACAGAGTGAAGGAAAAACTCCCTTTTAACAGGAAGAGGCTCTCAGCAAAACAAGGCTCAGGCAGGGGCACGCATCTGCTATGACCAGTTTGGGGTGAGGGGAGGAAAACAGGACAAAAGACAAAATGTGGAAGACAGCCAGAGATTAATAATAAGTAATGATTAAAAGCAGAGCGGTGTATAAACCTGCATACATCAAAACACTCATGCACAGTTAATTCCAATCATCAAGCTCCACGTTCTTCTTGCTTCATGAGTTACACCAAGAGTCTTTGCATCCAGTCTTTGCGTCTTTCCCATCCACTCGATTCCCCAGATTTAGCACTCTGTGACTTCCTCTTGCCAAAAATCTTAACCTCCTAAGACCCCAGCTCTTCCATGGCATGCATTTTTAATTTCTCTTTGATATTTGGGGCATATTGGGACCTGATGAATGTAAAAACAAAGAATTACCAGAGGAGGTTAAGAGTTTAACAACAAAGGCTTTGAGGTTAGATTGGGTCTTCTACTGATTGCTCTAGAAAGCTGTCCAAATGTGCAGAAGCAAAGGAACTGAATTGAAACAGGCGTCAAAAGGCTTGAAACTTTATGGTCTCACCTTGTAGTTGCTGAGACACACTACATTGCAAAAAAAAAAAAATCACTCATCCATCCATATCACTGAACTGAGGGCATACCACCGGTGGAAGTCCAGTCCTGACATTTCCTTGTTACCAAATATTCCAGACTTAACTGTGAATAACATTTTGATAACTCCGCTGAATTACTTTGAACAAAGTAATTCTGCCCAATATGACATAAGACATAAGAAACAAATCCACTTGTATAGAATCATCTTCATTGTGTTGTTGTGTCGCATGTAGGTGTCGGGTCCCAGGAACGTACTACTTTGTGTACCATGCCTCGTTAGATGAAAAACTGTGTGTGTTGCTGAAGCGTGACAACATGCTGCTGGCATCGTTCTGCGATCATCGGCAGGGAGGGAGACAGGTACAAGCATCAGACGATAACAATTCCTATTATTGGGTCAGAGTGTATTAACCTCTGAAATAGATATATCCTCCATTTAATTTTTGAACTCCGCTGATCCTAGGTGACTTCTGGTGGCCTGGCAGTGTACGTGTCAAAAGATCAAGAGGTTTGGTTGGAGACTAAAGACTACAGAGCGATGAGAGGGACACGAAACGGATACAGCATCTTCTCTGGCTTCTTGCTTCACTCTCACTGATCACCCCCAGGACAGGAAACAGAAAACAGTTTGACAGCTGAACGACTGAAACAACATGAAAACATTTTCTTACTGTTTCTTCACAATGATCATTTACCTTTGTAAAAGGCACAGAATGTTTATTTTTCATTTTCATTTTTATTCAGCGGCCAACATGCACCATTTTATTCTCTTTCTGCTGAATCAGCTCTGAGTTCCTATCAGTTGAAAAGCTGACACTTCAAATGGAGAAGATCTTTGTGTCTGTAACTGACTGTCGATGGTTCTGTCTAAAATTTGAAGTTTCTCTTGTTCAGTTTGATAAAGTTGGTTTCATACTCAGACTTTCTGCAGACTCAGTTGATATTAATGGGTGTGATTTTTAAATGCATTTCCAAACACAGTTTGATTTTTCTAATTTCCATCATTATCTCGAGTTCACATTTAAGCACAGAATGTCCCATCAGCTCCGTGCCTCGCTGTCACATAGTTTAAACAAACAAGCTAAGTAAAGAGCTGAGCATCAACCAAGCCTTTGTGTTGTTGTGATTCTTTGAATTAATGTCTCCATTTATTATATATTTTCCTTTTCTGTTCACTTCAAAAATGACCACACTTTCAATGATCACACACACACACACACAGAAAGAGAACAAAATCAGTAAAAGAAAGTCGCATTTGAACAAACTAGCAGTAAAATTGATTGTCAGAGACTACATACATAATGAGGGAGAATACGACAAAGAATAGAGGGAGACAGACACAGGAGGGGAGAGTGGACACACCTGGGAAAACAGCTGGACAGAATCTAACCGATGAGACAGAGGAAGTAAAAGTGAACGCAGACGAGAAGACGAAGTGACCAGGACTAAGACATAAGAAGTTGACAGAACAAACAAAACAGAACACAGGGAGACCAGCGAGACACAGGGACATGATTGGAGATACAGAAATGGATCACAAAAAGAGAACAAACTAGGATATGAACAGACTACAAACAGAGGATATGATACATGACCTGGGAAAACAACAACATACTAATATTACCAAAAAACAAACTTAAACACAAAAAACCAAATACAAAAAAAAACTTAAAATACTGAGTTGGAGACCCAGGATGATGACAGGTACTATGTGATGTTCAATAAAACCTGTGGAATAGGTTTAGATGATTGTGGTGCATTAAGGTAACAATATCTATCCTCCACACTCTCAACTGCATGACCAGGGCAGAAATAGCGGATTTGCTTCGGTTGCTGATGAAAGGAAGACAGTCAGGGACTTAGTTTCCCCAGTATGAAGTGAATGAATGTGCAGGTGTTTGTTTACATGCAGCTATGAATGACTTATCGCACCATAGTTAGTGACCATGAGTGCACACATACATTACATTGTCAAAAGCATTCACTCGTCTGCCTTCACACACATATGAATGTCAGTGAAATCCCATTTTTAATCAGCTGGGTCTAATATGACGTCATCTGAGCTTTTGCACCTATAACAGCTTCAGATCTTCTGGGAAGGCTTTCCAAGTTTACAACTGTTTTTATGGAATTATTGATCATTCTTCCAGAAGTGCATTCGTGAGGTTAGACGGATGTTGGATGAGAAGGCCTGATAGTCTCCGCTCTAATTCATCCTAAAGGTGTTCAATCAGGTTAAGGTCAGGATTCAGTGTAGGCCAGTTAATTTCTTCCACACCAGACCTGCTCATCAATGCCTTTATGGGCCTAACTATATGCACTTATGTGCAGTTACGTTGGAACAGGACGGGATCATCCTCAAACTGTTCCCGCAAATCTGGGAGCATGAAATTGTCCAAAATGTAGTATGCTGATATGTATGTTGAAGCAACATGAGTTCTTTTCACTGGAGCTAAGGGGCTGAGCACTGTAGCGCCTCTGGGAAAAACATGCTCACACCATAATCCCCCCCTCCACCAAACGTGGCACAATGCAGAAAAGGTCTCCTGGCAACTGCCAAACCCAGACTCGTCCATCGGATTACCAGACGGAGAAGCGTGATTCGCCACTCCAAAAAATACATCGTTACTGCTCTAGACTCCAGTAGAGGTGTACTTTACACCACTGCATCTGGTGTTTTGCATTACTCTTGGTGAGGTAAGACTTGCCTGGAACTGCTGGTCATGGAAACTAATTTCATGAACTTCTCTGTGCTTCAGGGAATGGAGCTAATCTCAAGGCCAACTGAAGTTTCAAGGTCTTTAGCAATGGAGTTGGTGACCTGGACACTACATGTCTCAGCATCTGCTGACACTGCTCTGTGATTACATCCTACCACTTCGTGGATGATTTGCTGCTGCGATCTAAAATGCAAGAAATGAAAAGAGGATATGAGAAGAGAAAATGCCAAACTAGCAAATTAACAGGATGCCATTATTAAAAATAAACACCAGCTACATATTGTGGAGCAAATCAAATATTTTGTGGAACAGATACCAACATCCAGAATGAGGTTAGGAGTTCAGCCGCACACTGCCTGGAAACACCGTGTTTTTCTGACAATAAAAAAGAAGTTGATAGAAAAACAGAACAAAATGTTAATTTAGAGGAAAGATTTTTTTAATCAGATGCCCTCAGTGATGCTTCATCATCAATTCTTCATTTGGTGGAGACTTCTCTGACCTTATCTGAAACAGTTTCACTTCCTTAGAAGGTTTCAGAAAAAAATTACTTTCTTGGGTAAAACTGACTAAATGCAATGATCATAAAGAATCAAATGAGAACAGAACAAACAGGAAAAAGTAGATAAATTGAAATATATAACATGCTGGAAATTACTGGTAGAATGTAAATAAGACTGATGGATGTAATTTCCATTTTGTTTTGCTATATTTTCACTTCACAATATTTTAATAACAATATATATTTGAGCCATTTAATTCAAAAGTTCTTTATTGATTAAATTTGGACTTAAAAACATAAAAACACAAAGACACTGATCAACTACAGCTGTCTTTGTCAGGACATTTGTCAATAAACATCATCCAAACGGAGTTATCCTGGTGGATGAGTTCTAAGAAATTTTCCCCCACCCTCAGTTGTTATGAAGAAGGGGCCAAAATATTTTGTATCATGTATTTCAGCTTTAAAGTTGCCACCTCTTTAAAAACAAAAAACAAAAAACCAAAAAACAGTTATTTCCCTATAAAAATGTATTTTTGCTTCATGGATCCAATCATGGATCCAATTTTTTAAAATGTAATTGTTACTTATAACATGTATGTAACTTTGTAATTTTAACATGTTGTCGCCTCTTGGCCAGGACTCCCTTGAAAAAGAGGTTTTTAATCTCAATGGGACTTTTCCTGGTAAAATAAAGGTTAATAATAAATAATCAGTTTCACATGGGTTGTAAAATGATATCTGATGTGATGATGTTGGTTTATATTCCTCCAAGATAAAAAAAAATAGTCTTAAACCAGTGTTGAATAAAAACTAAAACTGAATAACTGACGTTATATTTTTAGATGTAGCAGAGACAGGGCCTCACAATCTTTTTTTTTTTAAACTGTAAAATCAGTGTAGCATTTCCAAACATGCAGTTAAGAGTATGTACAATCATATATATATAGTTGAAAGGCAAATCATTTCTGGATGTTCATGATGCAAAAACAATAAATCTCTGCTCAGTTTAACACTTCAGCGCTTCCTCCTTGGTATTGTTCATAACCAATGTCAAATTAGATGTAACATTTATTTCATTCATTTTTTGTGATTATTGGGTGTTTCATTTTGAATAAGTATATTTAGAGATGCAGTGGTTAGTAATGTTACTTCACAGGAAGACAGTCGTAGGTTTTAATCTTGAGGTCTGTTGACTCCAGTGTAGTTTGCATGCTCCCCCATTTCTGCATGGGTTCTCTCCAGGTACCCCAGCTATTCTATTCACTTTTTCTCACACACCACCAAATCACAACAACATCATCATCTCAAGGCAATTTTCATTGCAAGGTTAAGAGCCTACAGCAATAAAGAGAAAGCCCAAATAATCAGACCAGACCATATTTCTCTGGTAACCTAAACGGCCTATTAAAGACCTGCTGCAGTATCTTCAAAACCCAATAAGGGGGCCACAGATTGGATTTGTCCCTGTAAGTCCCTACAGAGTGAAGAATTAGTGTTGTACCACAGAAAGGATTAATAGTGACACCAATAGTTTTTCTTCTTGCTCTCTTAAGTTTCACTTCCTCTTTTTTCGCCCGATTGAGCTGTGGCAGTCACAGTGAAGCACAACGAAAAGTCTTCATCTCCGCTCCCCATCAGCTTATCGCTCCGCTGCAGCAGGAAACACTTTATTACCTGCAAATGGTGAGATGATTTTTACAGATACTAAAAAGCTAGCCCGACAAAACTGTACAGACTTGTACAGAAGTGTTGGGTTTCCTCACATTTCTTGCTGAATGGTTGTTCATGTTGGATTCAAATCTGTGTCAATTATCTTTCACTTTTTAAGTGTAGTTAAATGTTTTAGAGTTCTTGTCTTTTACAGATTTCTTTTTAAAGACTCAAATGTACTTATCCTAAACATCTTCCTGTATTTTTTGTATTTTAATTTATTATTTTTGTAAGGATTCAATACAATCTTTAAAAAGTTATATCTTCAGTTTGTAGCTTGTCGCTCCACTTAGGTGGAAATTCTTCTGAAAGCTTTATTTTATTTTATTTTTATGTTTTGGTTTATTTGTTTTTTTATATGAGGGTCTATTTTTTTGAAAGGTAACTCATATCTGTGTGATCAGGCCCTCCAGTGGCTGAGCTGCAGTACTGCAGTGTTGCTGTTTCTGGTTCACATCACCCCAGCTGATATGCAGTCCTGCAATGGGGGAATCCCTGGGATTCCTGGGATACCAGGCACTCATGGGCCCAACGGCAATGATGGTGCTAAAGGAGAGAAGGGAGACCCCGGTGAGCGCAGACTGCACATGAAGAGAATAAATACTCAATATTAACTATACACTATATGGAGTGCAGGTTTTCGTTCCTATTACTAAAACATCTATTTAGTCAGAGGACTTCTTCATTAACAGATTTAAAAACACTTCATTGGTGCATTTGCCAAGCTGGCCAAAAGATAACTGATTATCTTGTACTTCAGTTTCAATTTCCACTGATATTTTTATGCTGTGTAATAACTGTTTATTTGCATGAGCAGGTGAGGCAGATCATACCATCAGGGGTCAGAAAGGAGAACCTGGTCCAATTGGTCCTCCAGGGCGACCTGGACTGAAAGGGGACCCAGGCCAACCAGGCAGTAGGGGGTTATCAGGTCTACGCGGGCCGAAGGGAAGCCCCTTTGGCCAACAACAATCCTATTTCTCCTTGAAATCTACAACATCATCAGTAGTAGATACTCCCATCATCTTCAATGGGTCAGTGTGCTGAAAGTTTTAAATCTTCAGAATGAAAAAAGAGTGATATTTTATTTCAGAATTGCTAGGTAAATATAGAAACTACCCAAAGCTAGTGGTAAGGAAACAAAAAGGGAAAAACTGTTTGATTGGATGACAGATAAAGTGACCACTGAGCATCTGATTAATTTAGTTATTCTATTTAAAAAACACTGACTAAAACAGTGGCATATAGTAAAGTCTCCACACATAACAAGTTTTAGATTTTTGTTTAAAAACATGAACAGTAAGTAACAGATTCATCAACACTGTGTAATCTTAGTTGAACCATAGACTGTATATGAAAGATGGCAATAGCTTCCAGGTCTGAAAAATGCAGCCACTGCTTAAACTTGCATTCTTTCTGCTGGCCAGCAGGGGGTGACTGGTCCAAAAAATCTGATTAATAGAAAAACGACACTCAGCTCCTTCGATTTATGACCTCATTAAACATCATCCTGAGGTGGTTATTGTTTCAAATAGTGTTTTTTAAACTTTTTCAACCCAACAAGATGTTACTCTATTAAAATGTGGTTTTAATTAGAGTAATACACACTAGAGGGGGAGCCGAACCCGAATATGGTATTCGGAAAGGCACAAATAACGTGTTTTTTACAAATATTTATTTTGAACAAATATTTAAAAAAAATATTTGTGTTCGGGAATAGGAAAAACTTTATTATATTATATTATTATCTATTAAAAACCTGAGTTTCCTTATGAGACCGCAGAACATGAGTGAGTGACATGTGAAAGAGGTGACTGACACGCACTGCTCCACACAGCAACAGAGAAGGCTCGAAAAAAGAGTGAACTGCTTCACAATGTTTGCTGAATTTATATTTTTGTACCTTAACTGGGTTCCAGTTTATGACTTTTGCGAAGATCGGGAGATTATGCCATTGCGCTGCATCATTGACGTCTGCAGTTGGGTGCTCTGGTGTTCCTTTGTCTTTACATAGCTCTGTTAGCTCAGTAATTTAGACAATAGGCTGTTGACAGAGTAACGTTAACGTTCGGTTAAAGAGGTTAAAACAAGGTTAAAACAATGCTTGTGTAGTTGTCACTCATTAACTTAGCTGAAACTCCCCACATGGATTTGGGGAACCGAATAGAAGAATGTTGCTGCTGCTGAGCCATCTGGCAATGACGTTCAATGACGTTCCTTGTTACATGTTCATTGCTGGATTTATGGGAAAACATCAACTAATATTGCATATCCATAATTATTATAATGGATATAATTAAAGAATACTTACACTATAATGTTTGTTAAAAGTGCAACGCAAAAAAACTGGATTTTTACGCATTTTTAAAAAATATTACTCGAATACAAATACAAATACTTTTCCCTCCTCAACAAATACAAGTACAGATACAAATACCGGCTGCTTTGCACATCTCTAATACACACATTGCTATGAATAAAAAATAACCACAGCTCTTTGTTTTGTAAGAACTAGCACAACTCAAAACTTAAAAAAACAGAAAAACAAACTATCGTTGTTGATCTGTAAATCTCCCACAGACCAATTTTGGCTGAAGAGAATGAACCGTTTCGAGGAGAAAGACTGACAAATGATACAACGTACATCTGCACCAACAGAGGCATATATTTCTTCAGTTACCACATCTCAGGAAAGTATAAGGTGAGTATGAATAATTTATTCTTGTAAAACTACTCTGTATTTTCTGTTTCTGCCAAGTTCGTGTTTGTCCTTCTCCTTTTTAGTGTTCCAATATTGTATAGATTAAACTGCTGTCATGTTTCCTACTCAACTTTCAAGCTCAGTACTTACAACTTAAAGTATGAATATTAAAAGCCTCATAATAATTCCACCTGATAGTAAAAGGGAACAGTATCCACAATGAGAACATTGATATCAGAGTTTTTATATATATATTTAAATATCTCTTGAATTCTTACTTGAAATTAAATATTTCTCCATTAACAAAAACATACTTCATTCTGGATTTTGATTCCAAATTGGGAAATATTCAGAAAACTATAAATTAATATGCATTATCAGGGAGGGGAAACTACAACAACTCCAGTGATCAAATTTCATACATTTTGATAGGTTTGATTGTTTGATTGTAAAAATCATTATTAGCAATGATTGTTAAACCTTTTGGAAAAAGCCTGTAAAAAAATGGTTTTTTTTCCTCCATTACTTTATTTCTGCCAGTCTTTAAGCCAATCCTTGTCTTTTATATTTTTGTATTTCCTCATTATGTTGGAAAATAAATGTAAAATACACAAATCTTTTAGAATATAAAGTTGCGATGATTTCCATGATTTCTATTATTTACAACATTGTTTGTTTTTGTATTATTTAGATTCTTACAAAAACAACTTTTGTAAAGTTTATGTAAAATGCAGTCACACCTCTTGAAATAATTCTTATATAAGGAATGCTTGTTTACAATCTTATAATAAATAAAATTCTGTGTGTGACTTGTGATCCTCTAGGTGTGCCTGAAGTTGGAGAAAAATGGTGTAAGTGACATGGAATTGTGTGACCAGTATAATGGGTTTCTGGTCGTCTCTGGGACGGCAGTTCTGGAGCTGGAAGTTGGCGACGTGGTCTCACTGAAGACAGTCAAGACGAACACCATCCTGACAGGCCAGGCCAGCGCCAGCACCATATTCACTGGCTTCCAGATCTTCCCAACCTCCTAAATCTGCAGTCTCCACAGTTTAATAAATTACAAACCTTCTGGGACAGTTAAAGGAACTAAATGATGTTTGTGTCTTCTTTAACAGAGCAAAGACTACCCACATTTGTAAAGGTTAGCTCTGTGTTGCAGAATTCATCCCATTACACTAACCACAAATCATGTTTTACTCATGCATGTATTACGGAAACACAGTAAACAATTCCCCAGTTTTACTTCACTGTGTCTGTAGTGTTTTGTTAAAGGTCCAGTGTTTACTGCTTCCACATTAACTGATATGGAAATATTACAATAATGTGTTTTAAGCTTCTTTAGTTATTTTGTTTAATTATAAGTTTAAGTCTATGAACACATTTAATTTTAAGCTCTTCTTTCACATGCCCTCAAAGTTTAACTTTCTTTACTCATAAAATTACTAAATGTTACTTTCATGATGTTTTACTATTATCAGATATTTTACAGGTTTACATGACTAGCAAATTCTTCCCTCTTGTGGTCAAATGTAAACACTCAAATGCAAATGTTTTTCATGTCCGCTGTGACACATCTTAAAACAGAATGAATTTTGTTAAATGTATCAGAATCAAAATCAGAACACTTTATTAATCCTTAAGGAAATTATATGGTTACAGTGGCTTCAAGACAATAAGAACAGTAACGCACTGAACTAAATTGAATAATACAATATATTACAATTATACAAAATATAAGAAATAGCTCTAATATATACAAATTACTAAATTATACATATCCAGAACATCACAGAGATTTAATATGTATGATTTACATTTTACTCTGAGCTGTAAAACTTGTCATTTGTTATTCTCACTGTAGAGGATGTGCACAGGATGTAACTATTGCAATGTGTACTGTGCATTAGATTAAGGACTTGTACAGGGAGATGGCCACAAGCAGGAATGATTAACTGTGTCGTTCAGTGGTGCGTTTGGGTAATCTCAGTCTCTCACTGAACATGTTCCTGTGACTGGCCAACACGTCATGGAGTGGGTGGGAGGTATTGTGCAGCATTGTCCTTATCTTGGATAACATCCGCCTCTCCTACCTTAAGGTGCAGTGGTATTTTTTAATTCAGTCCAGTTTATTATCAATGTAAACTTAAAGGTATGTATGGTCCTCCACAATGTCCGTATCGACCCCCTGGATTGAAACAGGGGTCACAGGTTTCCTGGTCCTCCTAAAGTCCACAATCAGTTCTTTGGTCTTTGTCATATTGAGCTGCACCACATGACAAAAGAGAACCACAGCCTGGTACTTTGTCTCATCACTGTCACTGATGCATCCAACCACCACAGAATCATCAGAAAACATGAAGATGGCTGGTCTCTGTGCGGTGGCTTAAGTCTGTGGTGTAGAGGGGAAAGAGGTTGCTGATCACCGTGTGAATGGGTGGATGACTGGATGTGTAAAGCACTTTGGGGTCCTTAGGGACTAGTAAAGCGCTATACAAATACAGGCCCTTTTTGTCAGACACACAATGCTGAAGACGCATATCTTGGTCTTCCTGTCAGAGAGGCATCTACCTGCATCACTATCAGCTTATCACTATGGAAGGTCGGCCTGATGGTATTGAATGCACTGGAAAAGTCAAAAAACATGACTCTTACTGTGCTCGCCGACTGGTCCAGATGGGCATAGACACGATTGAGCAGGTAGATGATGGCGTTCTCAGCTCGAGGTCGGGCTGGTAGGCAACCTGAATGCACACCATAAAACTAAATCCAGGTTCTTATTTCAATTTTTATATACCATTATAAAACTTGGGCTAAACCTTTTGGCTCTACAAATAGCTAATATTCACAGTGTACTTACTACTAGTCATTGTCTTGAACAACAATTTGAACAACACAATTTTAAAATTAGCTCCACTGACTCGTTCTTATAAGGTTGTTTATTACTCTCAAATTTCTCTCTTTCTGGGCTGGTGATGGGGACATGGAAACTTATTTTAAAATAGTGGTAAGTATTATACTGTATAATAATAAGTGACAGTAAACGATGAACAGTAAATTGTTGCTGATTGAATCTGGGTAAGTGTTTTTTGACAAGTTATCTCTCAAGGTTAGCTGCTTGATATTAATTACAGTGATATGACTCGTGACATCAGGCACTGGCCATTGACTACATATAAGATGGAGCTTTTGTGGCATTAGTCAAGCTTCAAGGTGGATCCCTCTGTGAAACTGAGGGATGCTGTACTTTTAGTACGTCGCCAACTTCAGGCCCCTCTTCTGTGGAACCAGCTTCCAGTTTGGATTCGGGAGACAGACACTATCTCTACTTTCAAGATTAAGCTTAAATCTTTCCTTTATGCTAAAACATATAGTTAGGGCTGGACCAGGTGACCCTGAATCCTCCCTTAGTTATGCTGCAATAGACGTAGGCTGCCGGGGAATTCCCATGATGCATTGAGTTTTTCCTTTCCAGTCACCTTTCTCACTCACTATGTATTAACAGACCTCTCTGCATTGAATCATATCTGTTATTAACCTCTGTCTCTCTTCCACAGCATGTCTTTTATCCTGTCTTCCTTCTCTCACCCCAACCGGTCGCAGCAGATGGCCCCGCCCCTCCCTGAGCCTGGTTCTGCCAGAGGTTTCTTCCTGTTAAAAGGGAGTTTTTCCTTCCCACTGTCGCCAAAGTGCTTGCTCATAGGGGGTCATATGATTGTTGGGTTTTTCTCTGTATCTATGAAGCGCCTTGAGGCGACTTTTGTTGTGATTTGGCGCTATATAAATAAAATTGAATTGAATTGAATTGAATTGAATTAAAATGAAAACGTGAGTACCAGCTCTCGTGGGCATCATAATTACAACTAATGATAAACAAAACAACGACAGTGAATTCAGTGAGACCTAAAACTAGAAATTGAGACCATAAACGCATCAGAAATGTGTTTACTGAGATCATAAATCAGCTGAGCCGCAGCATCATTCCCTCATGGACGTCTAAACGCTCAGGCTTCTTTTGGCAGCCCAATGAGTCGCCTCCTCCTGGCCATGAGTAAGAAAGCAGGTCACAGTGGGTCGATTTCTTAGACACCATCCATCTTTTATCTGTGAAAAAAATATTTTTCCCCCTCCTCGATTTCATTATTTGTTTGTTTGTTTGTTTGTTGGGTGTTAATATGGGGGGGGGGGGGGGGGGGGGGGGGGGGGGTCATAACCCCCCTAACCCCCCTGTAAATTACGCCCCTATCGCCCCCCCCATGAGTGAAATCATAATTTCAAAACTGCATTTTGTAGATTCTGTATAGAGTCTACTTCCTCCACAAAACAACTGGTGAAAGTGGTTTTGTGAAATTGATTTAATGCACTTGTGACAGGAGTTGCAGGATTACAACATTCACTGTAAGATCAAACAATGTACGTGATTAATTAACATAAAAAAAACAGCTGACCTTATGAAACACAAACGCCTCAGTTACAAAACACTCAGAGAAGGACCTTTAGCTTGAAATTATACTGATCTATTATTCTTTTTTTCTTCTGTCATATATGCTCTTACATAATTATAATGAAGGAACTGACCTCCCAGCCCATTGTTCCTTCAGTGGTGCTGGTTTCAGTCATTATGCAAATGTACTGTTTATAAGATTGGGGAAACCTGCAGTCAGCTGAGACTGAAGAAGTCACTTGGATGAGTGACAAAACGTTTCTCCCACTGAAAACGCTACGTCCAGATGAACAGAATCAACTTTTGGAGATGCTCTTACATTAATTGTGGCCAGACTGCTCTAAATGCCTGCTTGGTGTCAGGCAGTCTTCTTTATAATTTTGGCTCAGCATGAGCCATAACAGATAGGATCCACTAATATGGTCAGTTCATCTTAAGCTCCACTCACATTCTGTTTATAGGCAGCAGCAAATCAGAGGAAAGTTTCCTTTAAGATGAAGGAGCTGGACAACTAGTTTCAGACAGATGATAAACTGAGGAGCTGCACCAAACCCCAATAAAAATTAAAGAAGGGTACTGTGAGTCATGCACTATTTTTACAGTCCAAGAGCAACTATGGAGCACGAAATGAGCAGAAAATATAGTCTTTCAATAATTATGTTTAATTAGGAATCAATACTAGCCTGTGCTGTGTAACATTTCCTCTGGTGGCTCATTGGAATACACCTAGTACTCAGGTTTCAGGTGTATAAAGGTCAGTTGCTTCTTCCGGACTCTTTCCAGGCAAGATACTCATTAAATATCCAACACTTGGTATCAGGTTATTAGACACTTAACCCTACAGCCATGTGCATTGTAAACAGACAGCATTACAGGAAGTACTGGATTTCAGGATGGATTGATGGGCTGCATGTGCACTTTTTATTCCCATCACCATATTCCTGACAGGACATTTTATCTCATGATAAATATGACCACTTACAGGTGTACTCATGTATCAAAGCTTTGTTTTGTCTTTTGTTTGATAGGAAGTCAAAATCTAAGTAGTTCAACACGTACCTTCGAAAACTTCTAAAACAAACAGAAAAAAAATAAAAAAGATTTTTTAAGTAAATGAGTTTATAATACCAGGAAATCCCCAAATCACATTAGCCTAGGGTTATAGTTGGACATCTGTTGGCACGATTGCCTTTGAAGTGCTCTTTACCCTCATTAAAGAGCAGCCTGGGGTAACAGAACCTCAGCCTAGGGTATCGGTGGCTGCTGGGCGGCTGAATACCCCGTTCTTTGCATAGAAGGTGTTCTTCACCAAGGATGACCTGGCGCTGGATGGAGTTCTGTAATCTAGCGTGTAGTCACCTGTGGATAAAGGAAGATTACAATAATCTGAAGAATTACAAATTTGAGCGGAAAGCATCTACAGATCTACAAATCTGTGGTGGCAGACAGGAACTGAGCACATTCACAGTAAAACCTGTCTGAGTTAATCACAGTCATGGTGTGAATGTTGTTCAGTTAAACTAAGTCTGACACTGGCCCAGTGACCTCCACAGGCTGGACCCAGTGATGCACTGAATAACATTTAGTTAATAAAAACTCAACAATTTCTATTACTACAGCTGGAAGAAATTGACCTAATAACAAAAATCTGAAAAATATGATTTTGTATGAGTAGAAGCTGATAAGGTAAGCTAGCAAAAACTGTGCAGAGAGGATTGTCGCTTTAACTTTTTTTCTCTACGTTTTGGCAGGACCTTGTCTTTTTCTTTATTTTCATCATACATATATACTGTTTCAGTGGTGGATGTTCATATTAATCACGGCCAGAGTTTCAAATAATCTGTTCAGCACATGCACATGTAATCTCCCGGCATCAAAACCTCAGCTTTCAGACTGCTCTGAATACTCTAATTTACTTTTTTCCTCTCCTATTGGATCTATATGATGTTTGCGAGAAAGGTGGGACATGCCTGATATGAGGCACATACCTCTGACTGTGATCAGACTGAAAAAAAACCCAGCTTGCATTGTGTAACCTTTAAGATATTTAAATTCCAAATAGTGACTATAGTTTAATCAGTCACTGTTACAAGATCTCCTGGTATTAAAACACAGGATTACTACCGATGTTATAGTACATTTAGTACCTAATGGTGATTTTTGATTCAACAAGTTTATCTTTCTAAAGTTTATGCATCATTTTACAGTCACCACACCACAGGGGGCAGATTGTGACTCCATCGTACCAAGCCTCCAGCCATAATCCCAGGAGGAGAGCAGGGGAAAGTTAAACTTCTCCTCAGGTTTAATGTGTCCACGTCTGTGCAAGTACAGAGTTCTCCCTTTGCCCTGCAAAAGACACATAGATTACATAAAACATCACTTTTACAAAAATGTAGGAATATAGGGATATACTGAATAAAATTACTAAAATGATAAAATGGCAGGGTTTATTTTATTATAGCTAATTATTAGGGGTGCAACGATACACAAAATTCACGGTTCGGTTCGGTTCGATACTTTGGTGTCACGGTTCGATATTTTTTCGATACAAAAAATGTACATGCCTTTTTAATTTGTCATTTATTAAAATTATAAATATATATTTTAACCTAAAAGTATAGTTTTTAAATTTAATGTTGCTGAAACAACAACAACAACAACAAAAAAAAATAGATCTATCTGATCGAGGAATCACTCATCTTTGGAAAAGAGAGTTTATTACAGAGAAATGGCTCTTACCAAAATAAAAGCTATACTATACGCTTCTTCTGGGCTATATTCTCAGCAGCATATTAAACATATCAGGTCCCCATAAGGAGAATCACGTGCTAAAGGCTGTCTAAATGACTCGGGTAAAGTTTGTAGCATGCGTGCTTGTTGTTTTTGTCTGCTTCCACTTGTCTTTGCACTAGGATGATGTCGGCGTAAATGTGCAGTCATATTCGTTGTGTTCCCACTAGTGCTGTCAGCGTTAATCTCATTAAAATGACATTAACGCCATAACGCGGCAAATCTCCGTTAACAAGTTACCGCAGATCGCCCCGTGCATGGGGCTGGACGGCCAACACGTTAACAAGCTAACTGCGCTAACACACTAGTTTCCACCAATGTAATTGAGCATTGCGTGGCACATCCGACATACTGTTTTACTTTTGTCCATGACGCGCTTACCATCAGGGTCATACTTCACATGAAAACCAAAATAGTTCCAAACACCAGATCTGAATGAGGGTGGGGGAGGTTCAATTTCGGGTAGCGTTGAGGCAGTTGCCATGTTGCAACGAGCTTAGCTTCTGTCTTGTTAGCTTGCACTGCGCTCAGTGGATCTGCACTCGACAGTGCAGCCTAGGCGGAGTAGTTGGACGCAGATCCACTGAGCGCTCAACACAGACAGCATCGTCAGAAGAAAAGTTGATAAAATAAATAAAAATGTTTGTATTGTTCGATACATATGCATACCAAACTGAAAGCACTGTATCGAACGGTTCAATATCGATACGAGTATCGTTGCACCCCTACTAATTATCTTTCCAAGTATCTCAAAGGATTAAAGAGGACATTCATCATGGCTCCTGCCACAGCAGATACTTGCAGCTCACTTCACTCAGTTATGCTACAGTCACACTGTAGAAAACTGGAAATTGTGGCACAACCAAAATATCGTGAACTTGCAGTCTGATTGCCTTTGAAACGGTTGATTTGAGCACAGGGACAGGTCTGTGACCACTTATGAGTTGCTATCTTCTATGTGTTGTCAGCAAGATGGAGTCAGTCCAACAGATTATTAATTATTCTTATTGTATTCTAATTTTTGCGTCATAACTTTTGCACTGTCCACTTCCTGCTGTGACAAAACAAATTTCCCACGTGTGGGACTAATAAAGGTTATCTTATCTTATCTTATCTTATCTTAGAGAGAGGTAAGTGGAACAGAGAGAGGTAAGTGACGGACAAGGTAAGCGAATCATGTTGTAACTGATGTCAGACCCCAGAGATTTTTGTGGAAAATTAAAGCGAATGGTAGTTTAGAATTGAACGAATTCCTTTAAGCTTCAGTATTACCAAATATACTTATCAATTGTCTTATAACTAACAACATTTGTCTAAATCATCTCCAACACCCTGGGGAACAACGGGGAGAGTTTAGAGGCTCTCCAAGATTACATCAATCAGTGCTTCCAGGATCTGGTAATGAAGAAGGCCCAGAGTGCATCTTCCCCGGCCAAATCTGAGACACCGTCGTCAAAAAGATGTCACCCGGCAGATTCCCCCGGCATAACATCGCCAGCCGGCAAAGATATTGCCGACATACTGGAGTCAATCGACAAACGACAAACTGCAAGTCCAGTTTCGATGCAAGGCTGTCCTTGGTGGAGATTCCTCACTGGGAATTTAAGTACTTGCAAGAATCCCTGGAGTTCAGCCAGCAGCAGGTGGAAATGCTCGCTGCTGAAAATGCCACGCTAAGGGAGTCGGTGAAATGTCTCACAGACAATGTTACCCAGCTAAATAGAGAAAATAAAAAAAAATAAAAGAGACAGTTATTGATCTACAAGCTCGTGGCATGCGTGATAATCTTGTATTTTCTGGTATTCCAGAAGCCGCTGGAGAGGACGCGGAGACTACAGTGAAAAGCTTCATCAAAACCCACGTGTGGGAGTGCCTACTGGGGTCAGTGGGGGAGCTGGCCCCAGGGAGGGATCACTTGCCCCTCCCTTCCTTCCCTCCCCATCTCTAGCTGCCTCCCTCTTCCCGCTCCACCACAATCACCCACACATGCAGGGCCTTGGGGTA
>NW_005187413.1:2083236-2091906 GCF_000239375.1 Pundamilia nyererei | reverse complement strand
AAGGGTTAACTGATGGCACGACCATAGCTGGACTGGCCAGCGAGCATACCAGGCATTTGCTCGGTGGGCCAATGATTTTTTTTGTAACGGTATAAACAATGAAAGGTGGTGGATTGGCCAGATGCTGGCCGCTGTGTAAAAATAACTCAGTTGTTTGGTGGTGGCTTTGGCGGAGCTTCCACAGATTCAGTAAAATTAACAAGTGGAGGCCAGCAGGTGGATGAGGGAGAGGGGAGACCCGAAGAGGAGAGACCCGAGGCAGCCGATGGTCCGAGTGTGAACTGAACTTCAGGTAAGAAGTTATGACCTGCAATCCATCTGGGTCAGATATAAACCAAGTTTAGGTGGAGTTTATTTTTGTTGTGCTGACTTTTTACAGTCAGTTACAATAACTCATACTGCGTGAGCTATCATGACAGTTTCTATACAGCTGGGTGGGTGCTATGATGTTACTGATAGTGAACTTTATTTTATTCATAAGGTTAGTTAGTGGAGTTGCCAACCGTCCCGTACAAACGGAATCATCCCGCATTCAGAGAAATTATTGCGCGAGAAGTGAATTAATCTGAGAAGGTGCATCAAAAAATAAATGGCCGCGCCAGCGGTGCACATCGCAAATCAGCTCGCATAGACACATTAGTTGTGCCTCTTCTTAATGATGGTATCTTAGCTAACAACCCAAACTACCAGATTCAACTTGTAATTGGCTAAAAATAACTTAGCCTACTGGTAAGAGGGACGTTGTTAGCTTTCCATATTCCGACACTTCAAAAGCTTCAGAAGCTTTCCGCTGAAAGCAAAAGTGATGATAGTTATATTTAAATGTTTAAATGTTAATTTTATGAAAGAGAGTTTGACTGTCAAAGTGATTCTTACATGGTGAGAGGAGTCCTGATACAGAGCCTCTCTGGTGTGGGGCGAAACCGGCCTCATTAGAGGAGGCACACTGAGCTGCTGTTCACCTCCCACAGAGCACACAGGAGGAGGAGAAGGGCGACGAGGAAGAAGGTCGCTCTGCTTCTCAGTAGTCCTGGCAACAAGAGGCACAACAGCCCTGATGGAAGATAAACAGAAAGTTAATGTTTATTTTCATGCGTGTGTAATGTCATGGTCGCTGGAATCTGTCATGTTTCTGAGGTTTGGACTCTTGGTTAATATTAAATCAAGTCACGTTTATTTATGTCCCACATTTAAGGCCAACAGACGCTGACCAAAGTGCTGCACAGCAATCATCTACAATGTTGGTTAATATTAGTGTCACATTCATGCCTAGCTACCCCCAGTAGGTTTAGTCTAATTATGTGGGTCTCAGTAACATCAGATAAATCTGCTTTTACCCAGACCATGAAAACAAATGATAGCTGAGCACATGTGGATACTCAAGACAACTAAGGTTTTAAATCTTCACTCTTCCACTTTAAAATAAATGAAGGGGCTCACTGAGGGTCAGCAGGTATCTTTGGCAGCTGTGGCAGCTGTGTGGGCTCTTTGCTGTTGTTCCAGGGATTGTAGCAGGATGGGTAGAGTTTGGCATAGCGGCTCCTCCAGGTTAAACGGGTCAACATCTCCTTCTTGATCTGCTCCCTGTAAGAGTTCTGGCTCTGAGTCGTCAGCAGGTCGCGCATTTCCTGCCCGGAAAGCCAAATTTAGTGTGAGAACAGCTGACACAGACGCACAAGTTGCTTTCGACATTGTTTTTCTGAAAGATCAATAGTTAACACATAGAACTAGAAGAAGCCCTCTCAGATAATGTTTATGCCCTAATTTTGAGTTTTAAAGAGCAGAATCACAATACCAAACATCTGTAAGATGCAAATAAATCACAAATGTCACTGTCTATACAACTTTTCATACTTACAAATAATTGTGCATTTTAATTTAATTATCTTGTGTCCATTTTTTGATCCTTCTTAAGCTGGAGCTAGCTCTGAAGCTCTGAGTCCCTTTTATTTAAACAGCAGCTCCACAGAAACAACACAACAGCCATCACAAACTGGCCATAAGAACAGTCAATGAAAAAGTCACAACAACATATCCTACCAGAGTTATAAAACGGCAGATTATATTTTTATAGTATAAACAAATGGCAAAAGATAATTGTTAGATATAATATAGTTTACCTTTTGTTCAATGCCGAGCTGTGCAGGATCAGTTTCTCACTGTGGAAATGAGCTGTGGATCAGATAACGCTGGGGAACGCCAGGAAACACGACACTCCCTGTTTTTCAACTCCTACATACCTGTGTGTTTGCAAATAGATACCACTGTGGGCACTAATATCAACTAATAAAATTCCTCACAAGTTTCTGACTGATAATTTTTCTTTAGTCACAAGCTAAATTTTTGGCAAATGTTGAGCAAATGGGAGGCCCTGCCTTTCAAAATAAGTCTCACACATGCGTTTTGGCAATTGAGTTTTTCTGTTAAAAACCTTTTTGTTGTTGGAAATAGGCAAGAATAAAGAAAGACAACAGAAAAAAAAGAATAAATCATTCCACAATCAATCCAATATAATTTTACTAAAATTATTTCTGTACAATGACTTTAGTATATTAGTCATATAAAAAAATAATCAGGAGGGGAAGTGCCAGATACCATGTGATGCTAATTAAATGCATTTTATTAACAGCAAGTCACAATTATTATCAGCAATCACCTTCCCCCAACAGGGCGCAATAGATGGATGCACCTCCGTCAGCCTGGTTCTTCCAAAGGTTTCCTCCTGTCAAAAGAGAGTTTTGTCCTTGCCACAGCAAAAATATTAGTAAAGGCTCTCCAAAACTAGAATGAGGAGTTGATTCTGATAACTGATGAGTGTTTAATTTTGTGCCATTTAAAATGAAATCCAACAAACTCATTTATTCATGGCTGTTAGGAAATCTAGAAAAATCTTGGAAAGGAAGAGAACCATAATGTAGAAACTTATAAAGTGTCTGCTGTCATGCAGTCCTCCACTCGTGTTTCAGCCCCATATTCTCTTGAATGCATCAAATATGAACTCTGAAATTTGCATCCTAGAATTGAGTTGAAGTAAAGCTAAAATGCATCTTTACTTTATACAGTCAGCAATGATGACAACCCTGGTTTAAAAAATCTGTAATATTGCAATGATTTGATAACTTGACACATCAAATATATAAAAAAAATCACTCACAGGTTTTTTTTAAACTTTGATTGGTCAAACAGCAGTAGTGTTAGAAAGCAGTTGCTTTGCTGAATCTTGGTGGTTACAGAGTTGTAAAAGAAGGCAGCACAGTGGCTCAGTGTGGTCTCACAGGAGTCAGGCTGGGGTACTTTTTGCAGCATCAGCTTCTTTCCGTGAAGAATTTCCATGTTCTTCCCATTCTGAGAGGTACACCCCCACCCCCACCCCTTTCCAGAAACACACTATTCAGCTGGAAACTCTAAACTGGTGAGTCAGTTCTTAACTGGAAAATAAAATTGAATATTGAACCTGTTTCTGCAACTTGATAACGTTTGCAGTAAATCTCATCAACCACTAGATGGAGAAGTTAAAAGTACAGTCAGTGAGTATATTTACTGGATGGTTAACAGATTTTTTTGTTTTTTTGAAATTTTCGACTCAGAAGTAAATGGCCTGTATTTGTGTAGCGCTTTACTAGTCCCTAAGGACCCCAAAGCGCTTTACACAGCCAGTCATTCACCCATTCACACACTGAATGATGATGATGATGTGTAAAATAAACACATTACAAGTCCAGGTTTCTGGGCACCCACATGTCTGCTGATCTCACCTGGACCCATGGATCCACCTCTGCCAACCCTGGAGGCCATCATCAGATCCTCCTGTGTCAGAAAAGCCAGGGCTATCACAGGTGACCCCTTACATCCCACCCACTACCTGTTTGACCCGCTGCCCTCTGATCAGCGCCTCAGGTCAATCAGGTCCCACATCTCCAGACTCACAAAAAACTTCTTCCTGTGGGCCAGTCGGGCTGTTAACAAGCACTAGAGCAAATCTGAGCGTCTCTCTGCTCAGATCCAAAATCTTTGTACTTTTAAATAATTTTCCCTCACTCAAGCCTAGCCTTCTAGAAACCAAAGAAGCTTTTAAAACTGTTTATTTATCTCCTTCGCTGCTTGCTGGGCCTTAATGTGTTGTGCTCTTTTAGCACAATTTTCTTTAACTTATTTGAGAAGCTTCAGATCCTACTGTAATGTGTTCAGGGTTTTCTGAAGCTTCTTTCTGTGATCCTGTCCAGTCTCCTTGATGGGTCTGGGAATTTGTGGTTGATGGGTGCTCTTGAATCTCAGCAGATGATACATGCTAACTCCTGATGGCCTCAGCTAGGTTCCTCAAGACCAAGTCTGACCAAGAATGTGGATCAGGTCGTTGAAGGTTTTTTTTTTTTATTTATAAACTGGCAACTCCTATTGTTTCTCCTCTTCCCACCAGTTCTTTAGAGACTCCCTCCTCCCCAGAATGGAAAGAGATCTTTTCTCCAAGTGAGGCTGAAAACACACGAAACTTTTAGTTGGGTATTTAAAAAATGTTGCTTAATGCCTGCCGAAGGTGGAAGTGGTAATTTTCATTCAGCATACCAGTACTTCATCTATCAGTCGAATTTGTGATTTTCTGTATTTATTTAGATGAATCTTCTCATGGTCCCCTGAAACGTTTCTCAGAAGAAGAGCTCTCAGACCTGAGTTTTATCTATTTTGTGTGGATCATCACAGCAGAGATGCGTTTCATTTTAAGGTGTACATTTGGTTTATCAGAGCATGTTTGTTGGGTCAGTCTTTTCATTTCTTCAAAGTTGGCTGTTTGGTAGTCTGTGATTTATAAATAGGAGCAAATTAGAAAAAGACAGTACACTTATGCTGTGAAATTACTGCTGCCACCTTTTATTACCGTAAACATTAGTATGTTACTGATTTAATCCAGATTTCCATTTGTATTTCTTTCTAACTGCACCTTTCTGTACTTTGGCCTTGAGCCCATGTTGCTTCAAAGACTTCATCCCCACTCCTCCAGGCTGTTGCTATGAATGATGACATCATCCAAATAGGTGGCTGCATATGGAGTTTGGAGGCACTTGGTTCATGAAGCAATTGAAGGTGGTTGTAGCCCTAAATGGAAACCTAAATTTAAGTGTCATGAGCTCGTAAGTTTTTTTTTTCCTAAAGGGAGTTCACACAGGAAGTGTGCAGAGATGAGGTGATCACATCACCACAGACCACAGAAAGTCAACCAATGATGGGTGAAGAAAAGGTTGGTGATAGAAAGTAGGCATATCCCAAGTTTAACTTTGAGGCAAGTGACTGAGCGACTACCAATGAAAACAAAGGATACAACTGACTGACATATGATAGATATGTTAATATATTACAGGGTTACCTAGGCAACTGCAGTCTTCAATCAACTCTAGCAACCAACCGCCAAAGGGACAAAGTGATGGATGATGAGCAAATCAGCTCCTGTTTGGATGTCCCTTTGGGCTCTGAAAAACCTGGGGATTAATCTGAATCCTGAGCCATTCACTTGACAAAATCCATACAGAACTGTACAGACCAAATCTTCTTAACCACAAGAACAATGAGGCTAGATAAGAATATCGTAACAACCCATCTTGCATTTTCAGACTAGCTTTCAGTTCTTTTTTTAATTTTCTGCAAGAACTGGTAGCATGTTGATTGCACTGACACATACAGATAGGGATGGGTATCGTTTAGGTTTTATCCGATACCGGTGCCAAATCGGTACTTTTGAAACGGTGCCGGTGCTCAAACGGTGCTCAAACCGGTGCTTAAAGAATGGAGAACACAAAATTGGTCCAAAAACCTCTCATGTTCAGCTGTTTTTTGTAAAAATATAACAATGTTAGCCTTTTCTGCAGCTATGGGGCATATATGGTATCACTCTTGGCTGGAAGCAGTGCTTAAACAATGGAAAAAACACAAACTTTGTCCTAAACCTCTCATGTTTAACTGTTTTCCACTTTTTCTTTGGTCATTTTAGCCTTTTTGGCCAGGGTGAAGGGAGTATCTGCCATCAAACAAGAGGACAGCCGCATGTAGCTATGATGATGTTTGCTAGTTCACCTTACATGCATTAATGTAATAACGTGGTTAGCCTACTCAACGTAAATTAGCTACTCACGCAGAGAAGAACGGCTGCTGCCACCATCATCCGTCATCATTTCTGCTACACTGGCAGGGCTAGGGGCCAGGACTCTCCTCTTCGTGTTTTTGGGGGATGTTGCATAACAGGCAACCCACCCGCAGTAGATGTGCTCGGTGTGAGGTCTCGCAGCAAGCTATCAAATACGGTGCATTTCTGGGCTTTTATAAAAAACGCTATGCATCGCCAGGTGTTTCATCGGATTTGAGGTGTTACCTCCTTTGACAGTATCACAGTATCAGCTTAAAGCACTTGTTGCTGCTGAGTTTGCATCTTTTGCTGTGAAGTACAGCCAGACTTCTGACCGCTTCGCCTTGGACATTTTTAATCTGTAGCTCTGCTCTAACAGAACGTACGTACCTGGCCCCGCCTACTATCCTCGGAAACGTAAAATGATTGGCTGGAATCTAAAGTGTATCACAGCTCAGGAAAAAAAGCACCGAAATGTGCGCTGCTTTTCGGTCTGGTTACTACCGTTTATGTCAGAACCGGTACCCATCCCTACATACAGATGAGTCTCACTCCCCCAGCCTCACTGTTTATGATTTTTGTTTCATTCGCTGTGACACCACAGAAGGTGTGTCCCACTTGGTGAGCAATTTAGAGCTAGAGATGAAAGCAATATAACTATCTCCCCTTGCAAGTTTTCTAAGCTTGGTATTGTAATGTTGCTGTTTCTTGCCCTGGAGCAAATTATGCAGTGTAAACTACCTTGATAACTCTCAGAGCCAGAACATACTGAATTTAATTCCCCCCCCCTGCCCTCCCTACCAGTTTTCCTAAAGTAGCCAACAAGTGTTTCTTTTCCCATGGAACCCACCAACAACTCCTGCACTGCAAACAACATAAAGTTGAGCCACTGCATTCATCATTGTGTATGAACCTACAAGTCATAAATTTTATATGCTTTGTCTAATATTCAGCAGTTCATACTTGGGTCACTACCTTTGCAGAGATGTCGTGTAAAGGGATTGCTTTAGCACATTCCGTTGCACAGCAAACCATCACAAAACATCTTTTTTTTGCACACTTTGGTGAGACCTCTATTTAAGGTAAAGGATCTTTTGGAATTGACAGCTTATTAACTAGTTGTAATTCGGGACATATTAGCACAATACGACACAGCCCAGGTCATTATTCTATCCTGAGTTTTATCATATCTCATTTAACTAGCCATCAAGTTAGAATGAGCCACCTGGGAAATAATTTCCTGGTGCTATTTCTTCACCAACAACTGAGTGATTTCTTCTCCATGTTCAGTCTCATGGCATTACTCTATACAGTCTATAGAGACAGCAACTGATGTCATCATCAGGTGATACTAAAAAAAAAAAGACAAACTCTTGAAACTCTAACTCACCCATTTTATTGTTTTATTGTCAGAACATTTTTCTGTTGAAGAGTGAACTGGTTTGCAGTAAAATAAATTGACCACAAGGTGGAGACAAACACAAACGAACTTAAAGATGCAACCAGAGATGAACAGCCAGCAGTTTGTGGTTGTAACCAAGCACACCACTGTTTTTCTTGTGACATTACCAATAAGTTTGATGTGTCACATGGCCCTCTTCCTATTGAAAAAACAAAAGTTGTATCCAAGATGGCCGACTTCTAAATGGCCACCATGGTCACCACACATCTTGAGGAGTTTGCCCCCTGACATATGCTAATGTGCCACAAACAGGACTTTAATATCACCAGCCATTCCCATGTTATTACGGTGCATCCATATAAATGGGCCACCCTGTAGATTAAATTTAACAATAATTTTCTTACATGACATTTGACAAAGGAAACATTGAACCCTGTCGATTAATCGGTTTAGACTATAGATATAAAATACACACATCAAATGAGTTTATGTAAAAATATGTTTCAGGCATTGCAGTGGAGAACAAACAAATGTTTCCTGCAGCATCACTTCAAGTGGTTATAATTAGAGTAAATCTGCTGCTGGTTATCCTCCAAAAGGATATTTTTTTAGCTCATTAGAAAAACTGTCAGTTTAACAATAGTGGTTTAGTATGTCGTAGTATTCAACCTTATGTGTTGATGTATTCATTCGTACAATTAAAACAGCAAAAAAATCATTTGATATGAATAACTGGTTTAAAAAAATGCCTTAAAATATAATGCAACACATTTATACTTCAACCTAAAATTCATTTTTGAATGTTTTTCCTTGTTTCTCTGATTATTTTACTTTAGTACAGAATCTGATCTCTTTCTCCACAACTATTTTTTTTGTTCTGTGTAACTCATGTGCTACCTCTGAAAAGTCTAACTTTATTTTAAAAAAATGCACAATGATGTTCAGTGTTTGCAGATGTTTGATCAAATTTCTAAGTGAACCTTCTCTCTGGTTTAAAAATAGAACAATTGCTGCTTTATTGTTGTTACACTATTCTGAGCAGATGTTTTGGTCTCCATGTAAACCACATTTGTGTTTGGTATATGGTAGTCAGTGATTAGGCACACACACACACACACACACACACACACACACACACACACACACACACACACAC
>NW_005187413.1:2077699-2082674 GCF_000239375.1 Pundamilia nyererei | reverse complement strand
CACTGACAGAGGCGAGGCTGCCGGACACTGGCGCCACCGGGCCCTCTGACCACCACCAGTAGGCAAACACGGGGTTAGTATCTTGCCCAAGGATATTTGGCATGTAGCCAGGAGGCAGCCTGGGATCGAACCACCGACCTTCTGATTAGTGGCTGACCTGCTCTGCCACCTGAGCTACAGCCAAAAAGTCTTCTATGAAGACCTCTTTTATGTTACAACACCTGTCTCCATTGGGAAATGGGAGCATTTTCCTTCATTACGCAGACTACTTGAAATTTGGGTCATCTTTGAGACATGCAAAAACAGTACATGTGTACATAGTACAAAATATGCAGCCACCACATCATAAACACAAGTATCAACTATAGTTTTACTATTAAAGATAAGTGATTCTGAATATTCGAAGCTCTTTAGTCTATGAGCCACATTTGCACATTAATAGCATGTTTTGTTCTATGGATTTTATCTGCCCCACATCCAAAGCTAATTTTGAATCTGGGAGGAGACTGTATTTTTAGCATTTCCTACAACTAAAGTCATACAAACTCCACACAGAATGACCCCAACCCCCTAGCCCTGGGGGCAAAGGTAACACTAAAAGAAGTCATTTTAAGAAGTCATATTAACCCTCCATTGGGCATGGGGAGCAAAATCTTATACTCACAAAAGGGAAAATGCTCAAAAAAGTTCGGATGACCAAAATGCTGGAAAAGAACAACATGACATCAGAGCTTAATCTTTACTCACATCCCACACAACCCTGACTTTATTTCCTATGTGAAGTCAGCTAAGGTTTTAAGGTTTATACAGCTTTGTTCAAGTTCACTAGCCAAGCATGCATTGCTCATGAGGCCTATTTTTAGTAGGTAATAAAACAATATTTGTGTGGCTTTTCTGTTGTCTCATACTAACAACAGCAGCCACATTAAAAAAACACGGCAACAAGATGCACTCAAACTTATACATAACCCTACATAAGTAAAGGTTTTGTGAGAGCTGTTCGCAATAAACTTTTGAGCTGAATGACTGAGTTTGGATTTACAAAAAAATCAATGCACTATTTACTTATATCCAGTTATAGTAACATTGCAATGCTTTTTTATGCTTTTAATGCTTTTTATGCTCATTTCAATCTCGATATTTTGTTTATCATTGGACTCTTCTGCAGAGGCAGCAAGGTGGGGTAGTGGTTATCACTGTTGCCTCACAGCAAAAATGTCCTGAGAAGATGGCCTCTGTGACATCATCAAGAGCAAAGAGTAGAAAAGAGCTCTTTGCTCTTTCTAAGATAGAGCTGGACTGGTCTGAAGTGAATTTGTAATTACCATATTTACTTGTGTGCATGATGATCTCAGTATGTGAAACTTTGTGCATAATACGAACGTCCAACATGACAATATAAAAATACTGAAAACCATAATAGGTTCCATTTATAAATATTAGCATTCATTAAATGTTGTTCTGCACTTATAAACAAAGATCCTGCCTGCCATAAATGGCAATATGAGCCACATTTTCAGAAAGTCTCTCCTCTAAAGCATTTATGGTGCTTTCCTCTGGACTGTTCTCAGTTAAAAGACCTGCGTCAAGAATGAAAAAACAGAGGTCAGTCACCTACTTTCACATCTGGCTAATTGGTCCATGGCTTGGATGTGACTGTTGGGTTATTTGTTTCTTAAAGCTGCAATCTAAAAAAAAGTCTCACTCAGCTGCAGACAATAAAGAGGAAACAGCTGGACACCACTATAATTACAAGAAAACAAATGACTCCAAATGATTAATTTCAATTTTTTTAAGAATTAAAAACAGCAAGTGTGGCCTGTAAGATAACATGACCCTTGAGACGCCTTTTTCCTGTGCAGGCATTATGGTTTGAGCACACTAAACCGTTCAGAGACAAGGATTTCTGAAGCCAAATGCATCTGTGGCTCCTCACGGACAAGAGTGCTATAAATGTAATCCAACTCACACAACTCCCAAATTTTTAAATAATCATCAGGACAAATGTGGAAAAGACAGCTCAGAGGCGAAGCGTTAGAGAATAATATAAGCAAAACCTGGTAGCAAATCATCAGGTTGCCCTCACTGAACTGCAAACCAGGTGTTGGAAACTGTAACTATTTCCTCTTTTTTAATTTCACTTCATTTAATTTCATATGCAGCGCCACTTCACAACAGTCGTCTTCAGGTGCTTAATACAATAAATAAAGATCTTTCAATATTTGAGAAAAACTAAAACAATCTCGTAATCCACTATGAGCAAGCACTTGGTGGTAGTGGGAAGACAGAACCTTGTTTATAAACAGGAAGACACCTCAAACAGAGGCATTTATACACATGGGAAGTGAAAAGAAGGGAGTGGAGAAAAGTGTTGATTACATCACGGGAAGTCCCCCAGCTTGCTGAGTCTATTTCAGCATCGCTAAAAGTTGGTTCAGGGTCACCTGGTTCAGCCTTAAATACAAGTTTTATCAAAAGGGAAGTTTTAAGCCTGATCTTAAAAGTAAAAATGGTGTCTATCTTCCAAATCCAGACTCGGTGCTGATTCCACAGGATTTGCCTCCCATCCTACTTTTCAATTCTCTAGGAACCACAAGTAAGCCTGCAGTCTGATAGCGATTATGCAGCGATTATGTTAATATTATTACTATACTATACTATCACACTATTACTATGAGTTCTCTAAGATATGATGGGATCTGATTGTGAGAAAGAGATTTTTAAATTCAATTGTGGGTTTAATAAGGAGCCAATGAAAATTAGCTAATATGAGAAAAAATATGATATCTCTTTTCTTTAGTACTCTCACTTACATGTTTTTGATCAACTGAAGGCTCTTCAGTGAGCTGTTAAGGCAGCCTGACAATAAAGAATTACAAGAGTCCACCCTAAAAGTAACAAATGCACTTATTTTTCTGCATCATTTTAATTTAATGCTGTTTTAACAATAATGTGCAGATGATAGAAGGTATTAGGGCTGGGCCATATCATACCGTTCACGGTAACACCGGTATAATGTTAGGCAATGATAAGAAAATGAAATATCGCGATAGAATATGGGTAAAACGAGTGCGCAGTGCCTTTGTTTTCATACACACATGGTGGAAAAAGCATGGCGGCGACAGAGAATTAGAAGGGCGAAAGCGGATTGTTGATTGAAACAGATAAACCCGAATTGGTTTGTAAAAATGGTGCCAACTTCAGTGGTGTGGAACTGGTTTGGTTTTTGTCTGTCAGATACACGCCAAAGCACAATTTTTGGTAGAACATCTAAGCAGCAAAAAAACCTGGCCACACACTGGGCATCTGCGTTAACGCGGTTATGGCTTTAATGTCATTTTAACAAGATTAACGCTGACAGCACTAGTTTTAATAGGACTTTGATAAGCTACAAAGCCGCATGGCTTGATTCATTGTCGGAGCATTACGGCTACCATTTTAGGGGCCTTGCGGAGTGATAGGTACTGTGCTTCAACATAATATTACGGTTTGGCGTGTGTGTATAACCTCTTTTTAAGTTTTGTGGATATTATACATGGTTATGCTCAGGATATGTCGGCCAATTTCCACTGGAAATGATTTTTGGTTAAAATGTCAGCAAGGAATTTGCATTTGCGCTGTTAAAATTTTATACAGCTTTAATGCACATAAAAAATAACTGCTTGTTTAATTGAAAATATATTGATGGGTTTTTTGCACTAATAAAGTTGTGAAGTGTGTAAAGCCTGTAAAGTATTTTGTCTCGCGTCAATTATATCATTATCGCAAATGTTCAAATATATATTGTGATAAATATTTTTGGCCATATTGTCCTGCTCTAGAAGGTATTCCTAGATATTTGTTTAATATGCAAGTTAAAGGACCTACCCTGCTCCAAACTCACTCCAAGGTTCCTCACAGTGTCAGTGGAGGCTAAGGTAAAGCCTTGAGAGTAAATACCTCGTTACACAGTGCGATTCTCAGATTTTTAGAGACAACTTGCTACAAGTCAGTTTTGGCAGAAGTGATGAATAAACAGACACAAGTACGTTTTCTGCAAAGACTCCATTCGTGTTAAACTGGCTGATGACCAGTTTAGCTCTTATTGTCATCTCCCAGTAACGTCACATTAAAGTCACAGCTTGTAGCTCCGCCCCGGCAGACTGCCGCGTCTTCAACACACAACAAACCTCCACTATGCACGGAGGCAGCAGCTTCAAGTGAGCCGAACGCTGCTTCGACAGGAAATTACGTAGCACTACAAATAAAAAGCCCCAACAAAGTAAACCTTTAAAAACACATTTTGACTCAGGTCTACTTATCAATGCATTTCAAATGCAACTTTTCAAGATAATTTCTTGTATATAAAATAAGGGATTGTGCAAGATGTTAAGGACAAAAATAAAGTGAGTTATTTTATTTGTTTGCTTACAAAATAAAAATGAATTGCCGCCACTGGAACTTTGGTAAAAGTATAATGGTTTAATAAACTTCACACAGAGGCAAAATATCCATTTATCACATTTAGCCAAGAAGACTAATTTTCACTTGGAGTCCCCAGGCAGGAAAGAGTTTTACTAGAATAAAATAGCAAAAACCCCCCCCAAAAAACCCCAAAATAAATTTATAAAAGTTATCCCAAACAAATAAATGTTGTTGGTGTTGTTGTCAGATCATGTGACCTAATTGATTGTTCAATAGGAAACATTTTAAGGCAACATATTCATATTTGGAGGTAATAAATTCCAGGCAAGAACTGCTTGAGATGAGAGTGCTGATTGGCAAAAAAATTGGTATCCATAATAATATGCAACAATTAGCGGTTAAAACTGACCACATGAGTCAATCTGTAGATGCAGTCACAAACTCCTAAAGTACTGATGGAGCACTCTATTTAAAATTTTACTATCTAAGAGAAGTCATCTTAAATTAAAAGTAATTTCATCTCAAATTACCAGTTCACAAACTAGTTCAGTGGGCTTCAGGTGCTTGCTGG
>NW_005187413.1:2055533-2076015 GCF_000239375.1 Pundamilia nyererei | reverse complement strand
GAATTTAAAATATAGAGTCTCAGGAAAGCACGAGTAAGCTTGAAATTTAGGTTATTAAAGGCTTGACATGGGATTTCTGGATGTGCAGTGCTGCTGATGTTGATTAGGTAATGAATGAGCAGAGGTTAAAACTGGAAGTGGGCCATCTGAGAGGGTAAGAGAGCTGGATGGGGGTGGATTTTACCAGCTGTGCACCCTTTGATGTTTGTCAAGCACTCTGCCCTTTTGCTGCCTGTCTGTCTGAGTTCCACTGCTCTCAGATGTTCATAGTTAGCAGCTTCTCTTTTCCAATCTCATCTCTTTTTTTTCTTCCCCCCCCCTGGTCCAGAATAGGCAGCAAATGGCTCTGGTTCTACTGGCCTTTCACGTACTGGCATGGGCATGGGTGATTTTTACTGATCAGGTTTAGCCATTTGTTGACATTTTGGAATCAGTTAATCAGACTTTGGGAGTTTTTAAATTTTACTTTTCACTGTGGATTTCCTTTAAACTCAGCTTATAAAAATAGATGCATAAATATGATCTGAAGTAAACTCAGCCTGCTGTGCTTGTTTGGGCTTTTAGGTCATGCCAAAATGAAGGTAATGTATGCAATGCATTAAAAACATAGGATAATACCATTGTGCTATGTTTAAGAAAAAAAAGGTGTCCGGTCCGATTGGTGTGCCAAAATGTCTATATTTGGGTAAGGTTGGGTTGAGTACAGTGGGTCGTCTACCAATGGGAAGGTCAGCTGATCGATCCCTAGCTCTTCCTGTAGAAAGGAGTACCATTATATAAGTACCAGTCTGTTTACCAAATCACCAAGATTTTTCTAACTTTTTTTAAGTGACCTTTAATTTACAGAAAAATCCATAGCTTACTGTTAAGTAAGGTAACTTTGGCAGTCTTCTAGAGCAGTTTATGTTTCTCATTTACATTTTTACCATAGAATTACAGATTAAAAGATGGAACTGTATACTGGGAGGCATATTGAGCCATGTTGTTGGACCAGGAGGTGACCATGAAGGGAGTAATGGATGTATATTCAGTCCTGTTCTTGGTTTTTATAGGGATGATCTCTGTACTTTTGAGCATGGCTGTGTACTTTAGTGTACCTGTTATTAATTATTTATTTTTAAGCCCAAATGTCCTTGTTCTTGATATATTTCTTCAATAACAACATTTTTTTTCTTTGTCAGTATTTGCTATTATGTATTGTCAGAGGGGGTGGTAAGAAGTAAGATTAATAGGTTAGCAAGGTATTCTAAAGCTTAAAGTCAGATTTTTCTGTGTCATGGAAGTTGCTCTCTCCTTACCTGGCTAAATCACCATCATAACTTCTGCTGAACATGTAACCAGAGCAGGTTATGTTCAGTCTGGTTTGAAATCGCATGCAAGCTCCAGGTTTTCACTGTTTCCTTTATTCATAGCACGTTTTGTGTGCAATATAGATTGTTTGTTGGGGAAATGTTAAAATGTGCAGCCTGATGAATAAAGACTGCTTTGTATTCTCACTGTGATGTGCAGGATTCAGCTGGTGATGCAAAAATGTGTACATATTTTAATACTTCATTCTGCAGGTGCTAGAACACAGAACAAACAGCAAGAATACCAAGTCAGTCGGTCAAATTAATTAATTGTCTACTTTATTATTCTATGGGACAGTAACATTTAATGTTTAAATGTGTCTGGTTAATGTACCGGAACTCTAATGCGCCACCATCTTGTTAAAAGCACATACTCAGCCATAAAATAATAATGAAAACTGAAACGTTTTACTAGAGTATTGATTTTCTCCAGTAGCTTGTCTTATTTGTAACAGCGTTGCATTTTATTGTTATACATTTTTATGTTTCTTATAGGTCATCATTATGTAGATAATATTGTGGTAGGTGGCACTCATAGGGATCATTTTGTTATATGACATGTGAGACAGATGCTTAACAGAGGAAGTTGAAAACCACCGTTGTGTTACCTGCCATCTCCAACTGGGGGTTTTAGCTTTTGTCAAGCCTGGTAATGCAAAAGAAGGTTGTTTGTGTTGAACTTGCTTCACTGTATCTTTATGCGTGCTCAATCATCCAGATAACTCATCCAAGTGACTTCTTCGCTACGTGCAGATGAACAGAAGCAACTTGTTGGGATTCCTTCATTGTACACTTTTCTGGTGTCCTGTTACGAAAACAACCTACAGCAGATGATTCAGTCTTCAGAAATACAGCGATATTGTGTAACAATGGATCTTCGGGTGACTCACGGAAGCTATAGCAGCTCTACTTTGAGCTGATTTTATTTTTCTCAACATTGTAATGCACATTCTTGGACTGAATAATACACCTCTGATTGAAGCAGACCTTCATCTCTAATAGAGGGGTCATGTTGCTGTAGTGAGTGAGTGTTTGTTGTCTGTTACTGGATCTCTGTGTGATGAAGAGTCTGAGGAAAATTAGTTAAACGTTTTGCGTGTAACATGATGGAACTTGCAGACGTCCTGTGGTGAGAACAGCAAGCAGTACACATGAGTCACTTCTGCTGTCAGATAACAAGGAAGAGGAATGGTTATGATCGAGTGTATGTGCGTGTGTGGCATCATATCCTGGTTCACCAACATGGCACAGACCCAATAGGGGCACTGCTACCATCTGCCCCACACACACACACACCCACACACACACACACACACACACACACACACACAGAGTCATGTCTAATTAAGTAGAGTCTCTCTTCAGATATCTCTCCTCCGGGCATCATAACGTGCCTGTGAAGATTTCACACTTCTGAATTAACCAATAGGCAGGGAGGCACAGATGCTTTTAGCAGATTGTAGGTCATTTTGTGATGCACTGATCCAACTTCTTCCAGTTCTGTTACTAAGTACTGATCCAGTACCGGTGTTAATAGTCAGGATTATCCCTATGTAGATTATGCTTTTCATCAGACTTTAAGGAAGAACATGAGAATATTATTTCCTGTGTAAGAGAATAAATCAGGAACTAGCAGGACCAGGATGGATTAAATAAAAACAAATATAACCGCGTATTTACATTATTTACCTAATTTATTTACACTAGTGTCAATTCAGCTCTGTGTGAGAGTTTTATACTGGATGCTGTTGTCATTTAATGTTAGCACATCTCACTTATGTGTTTAGACGAAACTTCTCTCCCTCTTCGGCACTTGTACAAATGGGACTTAAGAGTTGATTGGTGCAGTAGTAGTCCTGCATTTCCTCTCCCCATTGGACGGCTAGGAAAAAAAGTGACAGTGTTTCAACTCATGGTGGCCAGGAAAAAAATTACATAATGGAAAGGAGAAACCAGTTCAGTTAATCTAGTTACAGTCTGGATTATTAAGTAGATATTAATGGTAAATATAACTTCATTTTTTTTCCCCCCATGGACTCCTCAGAAAAAGGTGATGGGTGTGTCATGACATAGCCCAGCAGAGTGAATCATAATAGCACCAACAGCCCTCTTTTCTTCCAGGCTATTGTCCACACATGTCCTGATGTGGTTATGCGTTGCTCCAGTGGAGTGGTTATTCTTACACTTATTCTTCTTTCTTACAGCAAAAATCTTAAACACAATTATTTTCCGAAATATTGGGTTATGAATTATTTGATTGATATTAATTACTCACTGACTTTGGAGAAATTGTGGATTGATTGAACTCTTCATTGCATTTAAGTGGATTTCCTTGAAGTTTATTTATAATTTTTATGAAAACGAGAAAATAAATGAATATAAGCTTAATTAAATTTGTCTGCCTGGGCGTTAACTTTGACCTCCACAGAATAGCAAAAGCAAAGGAAAGGGTGTCATGAAAGTTTGAGTTAAAAAATTGCACAGCACAAACTTGCATACAGCAATTTAATTTCTATATTTAAATACAGCTTAACTGTGCTAGGTAGTGGCATTGTTATCTGCTTTACATTTGGCCATCATTGTTTAAAATTAAGAGAGAGAGAGCAAGGGCTGCAGCATTGGAAGCTTTGACTAACATGCACACCCACACCCAGGACCGGATGTTGCCTAATTTAAATGGACTATGGATTGCAGTGAAATATGTGGTTGATGTTTCACCATCATCTCAAAAATGTGTTGGATTGTGCGTTTTCCCCACATTATTACAATGCTGAATCAAGCATAATGAACTTTTAGATCTGAATGCTCCTTCAGTTCCACTCAAATGTCCATGTTGAGGGTCCTTGATGGACAGTGATAATTGGCATCATAGAAAAGAAAGGAAAAAAATAGATCAAACTTTAGCCAAGAAATCATCTGAGATGATATAAGATTAATAGTTCAAGTGTTTCCTTGTCGTTTGGATTATTTGGTATCAGTAAAGTCCCAATCCTAAGTTTAATGCTCACTTAGAAATTTTAGTCTGACGAAGGGGGAATATTTTCTGAAGTGTTCTAATAGCACGAGTAAAAAAGCTGGAGAGTCAGAGTATAACTGTTGAATAGTTTTGCGAACTTGTGTCTGACAGAGCTCGGCAGAATGTTTACATCATCAGTTAACACACGGACTGTCTTAACAGCATGTGTGGAAATGCGTCCAAGAGCTAAAGAGGCTCTCAGTGTTCATTCACTTAAGACTCCTTAGCGAGCAGACTTTCTGTGCTGTCTTAAATTGAGGCTCCAGTCCACAGCTCTATAAGATAATTACATTATCTTATAGAGCTTACAAGTGGTCAGCTGTGTTTTAATCTCAACTCATCATCTCATTATTATATTCTCCTCCAACTTCCTCTTTGATGCAAAGACATGTTACCTATCAGAAGAAAATCCATGCTGCTGCAGCTTCATTAGACCTTTGAGTTCTCCTGGAGAGAGACAGACGGATTATTGATTTCTGTCTCGGCTATATCAGGAGTGGCGTTATGAGTCATCGACCTCCCACACTCATCTGTTTTTGCTCACATCTATCCTTCCATCCTGACATCCTTGGTACTTCTGTTTTCATGCTCTGACTGTATCCCCCCCCGTCTTTATTGGTGACGTCACACTGCATTTGTCACATTGCTCATATAACGTTTATGGTTCCTCATAGTTTAGTGTGTGTGGGAGCGGCTGATTTCAGGGAAGTCTTAGTGTTGTTGACAGGATTATAGGCAGCCTCAGGTGAATGTGGGCGAGGACACACACTCTTAATGAGCATGCGTTTCTTCAGAACTGGCCAAACAAACTCACATGTAAAGGTGTGTCATCTGTGTGTTTATGTTGTGAGGGAAGGAGGAAGAATAATTAAAATGAGAGCAAATACAGAACTGAAGGAGGGACATTAGAAATAACAGGTTGAGAAATGGATAATTAGGAAAACAGAAGACAAAGAAGAAAAAGAAAAAAGTAAATGAAAGAAGAGATATGCCTCAGGTGATGTTTTAAAGTTGAGACAATGAACAAAGACCTGAGCCTCCTCCCTGGATAAAATGATCAAACAAAGTAAAGCTACATGCATTCAGGTGCTTTTAAATCGATCATTGTCATCAGTAAGCTGCCCTCTAGCGCATTAAAAAACAGTAAAATCCTGCTGAGAAAAGCTTAGTGCTCACCAGGTTTACACTGTTATGATTTTTCTTCTGAGCATATGATAGATTAGTGTGCAGAGTTCATTGCAGCTCTGAACTTTTCCAGATATTACTTAATGGAGCTGTAAGGAGAAAATGAACAAACTGCACACATTAAAGAGTGCTAGCTTCCTGAGTACAAGGGTAAAATGATGTTTTATTGTGCCAATGTGAGAATAAGCTAGCTAATTGAAGCTAAATGTAGTGTCAAGTTTCCTTCTTTGCCAAAAACCAGTGTATTTTTCAGGACTAAGAAATGTCTAACTGCGTGTTGAGCTGGGGAATTGATAAGATTTTAATTTCATGAACAATTTGGTCTTTCATCAATTATAAAAACTAGATAATCAGGATAAAAAAAAACAATACTTTTTATGTTTTCTTTTAATATCCCTTTACAGTTGTGCCCTGTTCTAGTTCAGCTAAAATGTCAGGAAGGTTGTCTGCAGCTGACTTTGTCTTGAGGATTACCTGTTCTAATTTTGTCAGCACATGACTGAAGTCTTGGTTGGGTGTATGCTCTTCGTTGCTGTCTTCATGGCTACCATGCAAATCCCTGTGAATCCCTGTGAGCAATCTAGACTAGGGCTGGGTATCGTCACTGATTTCTAGAATCGATTCAATTCCGATTCACAAGGTCCCGAATCGATTCGATCCACGATTCGATTTAATTCGATTTAATTCGATTCGATTTAAATCTGGGAAATTTTGACAGTCAGAAATATTATAATTCAGATCAGTACATTTACATATTTTTTATCAATAAAAAGGAAGCTGACACACGCAAGACTTTATCACAGGTGTAAGCGTCACAGCAGATGCCTTTGTGTCAAAGTAGCTGAAGATAAAACACAGAAAAACATGAAGGTGATTTTCCTGGCCTGGGATTTTATAAAAATATTCTGCAGTACGTCAAAAACGAAAGAAAACCATTAATCAACATATGAACATTACCTCTGAAGTTACAGCGGTTTTATTAAAGACACAGTTAAGCGTTTTGCATTTTGAATAATTTTAAAAAGTTTAAATTTGTTCAGTATTGAACAGCAGAAATTTGGTTTTCTTTTCGGAAGAATGTAAAACGGAAAAAAAACAGCGACTGACAGCGCTGTAAACAACAGTAGACTGGTGCGTAACAAGCAAGCGAATAATGAAGAAAGGGAAACTGTTCTTGAAGTACAGAGAGAGAGGGGGAGGGACAGAGAGAGAGAGAGAGCTGTGCATCGCGGTGGAAGCAAAACAGTAAAAGTCAGAGTGAATTCATGACGATGTTTATGTGAAGCATAGTTTGGATCTTCTTTTGCTGCTGGTTCGGTCAATATTGTTTGGAGAGACATCAAACTAACAGCTTTAGAATCAGCGCATAAAGGGCGTGAACACAAAGCGCGGACCCGCCGACACATCAGGATCAGCGAGCTGTCGGCTTTCAGCCCGGACCGTGAGAAAGGCGACATCTAACTGATTCTGATCCGCGGGTCGCGCTGTGTGTTTAAGTCTATGTGCAGAATCCGTGTACCTGCTCTCATTTACTGTCTTAACTGTTTGGTGGTTCTTGAAATTTTGTGAGATGTCACCAGAGATTCTGGCATTTCGGGCAAAATAAATTTATATTAAAAAAATCGATTCAGGATTTTAATGAATCGATTTTACGTTATCCAAGCCAGAATCGATTTTAATCGATGAATCGATTATAAAAACCCACCCCTAGTCTAGACCTCTCTTTCCCCGTCTGTCTTTTATCTCCTTTAAAAAAACCTCTTGATAAAATTAAAACTGTAAATATACATGTAATTTAAAAGTTAAGTAAATTTTAAATTTCAGTAATTATATGATATTGAAGTTAATAAATAACTGAACAAATGAACAACATTGAAAATATTGACTAAAAATAATAAACATACACCTTAATAAAAAGGTTTTAATGTTATTATCCAGGGCTTTTATTCATGTGGTCTACTTCTGTTCAAGCTGTCCTTTATGAGGCACTAAGATGTGTTAAACATTCTGGCCTAGCGTATTGTATTTCTTAATTACTGAACTTACAAGTGGACAGATATTAGCTGCAGTATTAAGGTATGACATTAACCTTATTTATTATCTCTTTGTCAAACTTCCTGTTTTGTTTTATGTGTAAAATAGTTAAAGGCAGCAGTAAGATAATAAGTTTATAACTTTTCTATTAAAAAAAAAGAAGAAAGATTATTAGGCTCTGTGGAAGGTCACCTTAGGTCATGTAGGCTGCTGAGCTTGCAATACACTGGTTTAAACCCTGAGTAAACTAACCTAGCCTCATTGCCTTAACTATATTCGAACCAATAATGCTTAAGCATACAATCACCCCTGAAGGCAAATTTGAGCAGGAAAAGTCCTGTGAAGACAAACTGATCATGCCCGTCTTATTCATTTAAACAGACTACATTTCTCAGATTTTACTGCAACCTTTCAGATCAGGCTGATCTGTTCTAACGTGCAGAAATGCAACCTCACGAGGATCCAGCTGGTGAATCACGATACAGCAACAGACTTGACTGTGCATGGAGTTCAGCTTAAAAGAGGGTGTTGGATTTAACTTACAAACACCTGGATATCATTACATACATTACCTATGAACAGTAGTCATTACATACTTATTTGGTAGTTCTTGATGCAGAACCTTTAATTAGTTGCAGGAAAAGAGTTGAAAGTTTCTTTCAAGAACTGGAAATTTTCATCTTTTTTGTTTTTGTAGCTCTGTAATGCTTAATGTTTTTTATGAGATGTGGAGAAATGGATGCCTAATCAGAAGGAGATTAAGTGGCAAGACTGAAGAGAAAGAGATACTCAAATCATATGCAAAGAAATGGTCACATGGAGATCTGCTGTCCTTTACTTCCTCTTCTCCACCCTAACGGGAACCCCTGTCAGCACTTTGGAAAACGACAACTGAAGATTAAGGAAAGAGTCAAGAAAATTACTTAACTGCTGGTTTGAGAACATGAAGTGATGAAATATTGAGCATTTCAACATGAAACTACAAGGAGCCACATATTCAGAAAACATTCAAGGCATCTGTTCAGTCTGTCTACAATGCATTAATGAATTTCTGTAACTAGAGTTAAAAGAAACTACAAGTACATCAACTAATGGGCCTAAAATAATATAGTAAAGAGTTTAAAGTACTACAATGTTTTTCCACAGTTTTATGTTCTGTTTGTTGCAGGGCAGCTGCAACAAACGCCTATGATATCAACCAAAGCTGACTCATAAAGTGGTAGATAACAGACTTCTTGAGCCTGGGGATTTCATCCTTTTCTGTAAATCTATAATTAGCAATTTAAAAAAAAGTACATTTACCATTTACTAAACAGGGCTGAATGGGGACAGCAACAATTATATTTTGATCTGCTATGTTATCATCTGAGCAAAAGCAGCCTGCTTAGGGTCTCATCTCACCAAAATTAAAGAACTCTTTAGACTCTTTATTCTCATTCTCATTAGACTTCGCCTGTGGTAAAAGAGAAGCCATACACAAAGGGGGGTTAGGTTTAGTCTTTCGAATTTTGGAAAGCATATGGTTGTCCTTATTCTGCACTGCAGCCTTATGGGTCCTGGTTTGATTGATCTAACCAGGACATATCTAGTACCAACTTTTTCAGTTATGGAGAAGAGAGTTGGAGTATGACTGACTGTGAACCAGGATATTCTTTGGGGATGAAGCAGAACACTACATTTCTACATTTCCAAAATGAGAGTGATACATTCTGCACAAAGAAACTGGCCATGGACTGTGTTGGAGAGATGGAAAAATAGAAGTGCTATATCTTGGAGTCACAGCTTACCTGATATGAAAATTCAATGTTGAGATGAAGTGTCTGATGCAAAATGGCCACTGTTGTATAAATGAAGAGGAAGCACATGGATAGAGAAATATTATCTCTCATCTCTTTTAGTTCCTATTGTACTTCTAACGGTTCAGCATAATATTTTTAGTCTGGAATCAACTGACTGAGCCTGGCGGGTGCTTGTGGACCCTAAGGAGTAACCTTTTTGGCTCTTAAATATAGCAAACTACGTGAGCAACTTTATGGTATTACAAATGTTATATGAAGAAAGTAGGGAAAGATGCAGACCAAAGGAAAAAATCATGAAACATAGGAGAGAACAACAAAGTGTACGGGAGCAAACTGAAAGAAAAAATATTTGCGTGACATCAAGGAATGTATAATGAAAGAAGAGAAAGTCCCTTTTCCCCTGCCATTTTCTTATGAAAAAGAAATTCAGATAAAAGATCAGACTGCCGAGTGTGGACCATGTAGACTTTATAGAACAAACCATTAACTCGCGTTGACACATCCTTCCATCAACCCCCACTCCTTTTTAGTCTTCTGTCTTTGAGTCAACCAGTGTTACTCAAACATAACGTCAAACAAACTATCAATGTGCTGTTTGAACAGTCTCACCCTCTCTCCCCTTTGCTTTCTGATGCCTTCAGCACAGTTCCTTTGAGTGCGCCGACTGCCTCCGACATAATTGGCAGGCCAGTGGACAAAATGTCTAGTTTATATTTCCAAATATATATATTTAAGCTAACGTAGTAATTATTAAGTTAACTTCTAAGCTTCAGCTGTGCTTTATCCCAGATGAGAAAACTTTGTGGTTATGTTCTAGTTTATTTAAAAAAATTCTTTTAGTATCGTCATACCCTTCCATTATTGAATGAACAATCTCAAAAACAAACACTGATATTCCTGTGCCTTAAAAGTGCGACCAAAATAGGGTTGTGCCAGTGAATGATGGTCTTTTATTTCCAATAGCTTGCTATGAATCAGTCTTTTATTTAAAGAAAAAAAATCAAGCACATTCCATTTCTTTCTTTACAGTTTTGTGTTTTTGCTCTTCAATTAAAGCTCACTCACATCTTAGTTCGGCTCCAGTCAAGAAGACTAGGAAAGCCTGTGGCCAGCAAGACAAATCGATAGAAAGTAAAACTCTAAAGAAGCCAAGCAATATTGCAATCAAGAACAACTGGACTCTTCAAAATTTCCTAACTTCACCGTCTGCAAGTATTTTCATGCCCGAAAAATGTAATTTATTAAACAGTTTGTGTTGCATAGACTGCATAAATTGCACTATTTTGACTAAAATCCTCACCCAGCGACCGTCTCAGCTACCAGGGAAAAACGCACAGTCAACCCGCCAGACAGTGAAATTTGCCCCCTTTGTGATGCTGGTAACTTTTCCATCTTCAACCTGTGGGGACTGTGGTCGCTCAGCGGTTTCTTATAAACATAGTGGAGTTGTTGTTGTTTTGTTTTTTTTTTTCATTTTTTGTCAGAAGTTCAATCATGTAAGAATGTGCTACAAGTGAGCATTTAGCCATTTGTATTTCTAATAAATAATACAATACAGTTTTACATTTTTAGGTTAAGAATTGAGCATAGATACATTTTTCAAACCTGAAAAACACAAAAATTCTTTTTTGAAAAATTTATTTTAGCTGTTTTAGTATAAAATTTTCACAAATGGGTCAGTCTAACTCAAAATGTATATCTGGGTTTTCTAGATAAGTTTAAACATGCATCCAACAGATTTTTGGAGATTTATTGAACAATATAAAACAAACAAAAATAATGACGCTCAGAGTAAGAGCTCATTAGAACATTGTGTGCATTATCCAGTAGGTCAGTGAGATACTGAGAATGAAATGCAACCAAAAAGCCTACAACAATGTTTTCTGTTAATGAAATGAAGATGAAATGAAGGTAAAACTTAGACATCTTAGTGGTGCGTAATCGCCAGGTTTCGCTTTCAAACTGGTTTCTGTGGAATTTCAGCCATCATATTGTTTTAGCAAATAACTTTTCCACGGTGTGACACTCAGTGATTTATGAGAAGGTGTGTATCAATAGCCACACATGTCAAGAGTGGATTTTTCCACTAATAAAACTGTGGAATTAGAAGTAAAAGATGGGAAGGCTTGCATTAGGTGACCAGATGTTTTTTGTTTTTTTTAAGTAGATTGATGCTTTACTCAAACAGTGGTTAGTTTCCGATGATTAAGTTAACATTTAAACAGACCATTCTGCATTCTTATCCGATAATCTGAGACTTGGTGAAAGTGGCACCTCTTCTAGGTGTACTCAAAGACACTGAGGTCATAGGTAACTGTGGGTTGTTTGGGCAGTTTGCAGCAATGCTTTGTTCGGTCCTGCTGGTTTAGCAAGACAATTGGTTGATTCAGCTTCCTATGTGAAAGATGGAAACCAAACAATGCCTGTTAATCCATTTCACTAGGGTAAACATAGGGTTTTTCCCTGTACAGAACTGCCCTTTTAGGGAGTGAATATGGATGCAAGTATGATTAGTCCACATTTGAACTGATGAGTCTGTGTCACCTTACCATTTCATCAAAATGAAACTCAAATAGAAAAACTTTAATTTTTTTTAACATCTTAAAAATATTTTTTATTACAGCTGTCTGATTTTCCTTTGGAGGATGGTCAAAGCCTCTTCAATAAAATCTCTTTAAAATTTCTTTTTTTTTTTATTAGTCTTTTTTGCCTATATAAATTAATGGCATTTTTTTTTTGCATGTTGACTGATGGATACAAGTGAGGTTTAGCCTTAATATCATCCTTTCATTAGGTTAAGCTTGTTAACTGAAGCTCATGTGAAACCTGCTTGTCCTGGAAAATAACAGCTCCTGTCTGTCAGTAATACCCACATCTACAAAAACTCTTATCAGTTTATTTGTGTTTTCTAAAAGATGGAGCATAAAAAGCACACACACAAACTATGCAGTGAGCTAAACACATGGCTGCACAAGTGCAAGTAAGACCTAAAGTACTTAACTATATTTGTACAGCAGCAAAATGCAGTTACATGGACAGAAAGATATGCATATATATATATATATGCATATATATATATATATGCATATATATATATATGCATATGCATATATGCTTCTGTTCTTCTTAATCTCTTGTTGTTCTAGCACTTTTGCTGTGCACTGCAGAAGTATTAGCAAGTATTAGCTATTTTTCCAGACTGTTTTGGGAACGTCTCAGACTACTTGATGCCTTGATTGTACTTTCTCGGAGAGCTGGAGACATGACGGCCAAATAGTCATTCCTGTTATTATACTCTGTTCTTGTACTTCTTGGAAGTCCACCACATGGACAGAATGCATAGTTCATGCAGTGTAACGTAAAATCTCTGTTGCCGAATTCTTGCGGCAAAAAACGAACAAAACCTCAAAGACTCACAGGTCTGTCAGACTCGAGCAGACCGTAGTGAACTTGCAAGTGCAGAAAGTGTAATTGAAACACTAACTGTTCGCATAGCTTAGGGTAGCATTATGGTTAATTTACACTTTTGTGTTGAAGCATCATTTATACTTATTTATACTTATGTATGTGGTGTGTGTACATTGCTCTGCAATTTTGCCACCAAAACAATACTTGGTGCTGAGTTTGGCCTCTTCCAGTCAATTCAAATATTGGCGGTTTCTTTGGAAATGCATAGGAGGTAGGAAACGCAATCGCAGTTATTGTGGGTTTCACTGAGGTGACATGTAGTCTAATTTCTGGGGAAGTTGTGGCATAGGGTTTCAGGAGGGTTTGATTACAAAATAGTTTTGGCACTGAAGCATAACCTCTTTCAGTATTTCTGACATGGCTTTGTTATTTTGATAATCCCATTGACGTTAGTATGTTGCACCAGTAATTGTGCTTTTCACTGGTATCTGAACCTCATGTTATATCTCTGTCTGGCTGATTGAATGAATGAACCAATGAATTCAGTGGTTGGCTGACTAGTTGAATGAGTGGCTGAGTTAATCCTTGACTCTAGGAAGGTCACCAGGGCAGTATACTCACTTTCCTGAGATGTCACGTCTATCTCTCCTCTCTCTCGCTGCATCATTTCTTTGTGTTGGTCAGTAGAGCAAGTCAGGATTACCGTGGTAGGATTAGATGCTAATGGCAGGTGACTACACACACCGAGGTAATTCTATACCTATTAATGCTGCCCGGTTGACTAAGCAGATAGGATAACAGTGTGTGTTTGTATGTCTGTCTATGTATGTATGTATATGTGTTCTCTACAAGGAGAGCTTAGGCTGTGTGAATAGAGTTTACTGTGTCAGTGCCAGTGGAGGTTACGTACAGTTTCCACTCCTTGGGCAGAGCTTAAAGCAGGTATAAAAGCTGTTTGATTAAAAGAAGTGAAGATGTATAGTAATTATCAGACACCAAACCTAACACTGATTTTAAAACAACTCAGGGATTAAATTTAGGTTTCAACATTGGGGTAATTCCCCTTTAAATGTTTCCTTTAATCTTATTTATAGACTTTAGGGGAGGGATACTACCGATTGGAAGTACAGTATGTCCTATTCTTACCTCACATTGTGCTTTGTCATCCTTTTTTCTGTCTTTATTTTTTCTTCTTTTTTTTCTTTTTTTCTTGATCCCCTCTGTCCCATCACGTCACCACCTCAGCACTGGTCACAAGTTGAACAGATTTTTTAAAACGGTATTTACATAAACATATTATAAGCCACTTAACCAAGAAATGTATGTTTGGACTAATGGTTCACCTTGGCTTTACCTATATAATGTTCTTGAGGATTCACATCGTAAGCGTTGGCTTCAGTGGGACTTACGTTTGAACTAATCGTTCCAGAGTCAGTCGTTTTTTGCTGAGGTGTTTCCTCATTGATTAATTTGCATTTTAGCTAACTGAATAGCTTGGAGTTTGCACGTTTGAACCTGCTCCATCTGTCTGCCACTTTTCTGTTGGAACACCTGAATTATCCCAATGAGGAACAGTGAAGGATATTTCTGTTCTGTTCTTTTCTATTCTATCTGTGTACATTGGCAAGAGTTTCATTCACATCTAAGGGAGATTTTTAGTCTACCTTTGCAGCACTTATTGCCAGTTGTTGTACCTGCTAGATTTTCAGGTATGTTGATATTGTTTACAATACCTGCAATTCAGAACTGAAATTCAAGCCCTGCAACCAGGTCAATAATTTATTTAGGATTTTCTTTAAAAAAATTGTAGACAAATATTTATTCATATATAAAAATAGATTCTTATATAAACACAAACATTTACTAAGAGTACCTTGAGTTTTAACTATCAGAGCTTTTTTTTTTTTTTAACTGTAGATACCCATTACCAGTTGACCAGTCAAGAAATCTTTTGGCTAATCTGCTGAATTTGTATGTGAGGGGAAACAGTCAATATTTCAGGACATCTGGTGAAATCAGGAAAGAAAATGTAAACACACATAGCAAACAACAGCTACCCAGTGCTTGATTTCCTGTTCCAGATGTTGCTCATTGGTTTTGTAAGCAGATAGATAAATGTAAAAAGCTAATTAAAAGCTAAATCAGCATACAAAGGGCTGTTGTTTCCATGTTATATTTCGTCAAATGCAGTTCCCCTTGTTTTCAACGTAATTCATTTCAATTTGGACTGAAAGTGGACTACGAATGGAAACCAGAAAGCTTCCAAATCAAGGATCTTTCACACAGATGGCTCATATTTCTACGCTGTGATATTCCCATGTGCTTAACAACAGCAGTGTAAAGAGTTACCATTTTGTTTAATTAAATTTGCCACTCTTGGAAAGGTTTTGGGAGCTTCAATAGGTGCATCTCTTTTGATGTTTTAGAAATGGACAATTTCTTATTTGGATTTAAACTGAAAAAAGACCCAAATGGCATTTTGGAGTAACAGTAAATACCACTAACATTTCCATTTGCATTTTCAACTAACACTCCAGAAATGTAGTAGAGTTAAAATGTAAAAATAGCTGTCCAGCCAGATGAGAGTAGACAGTTGTTTCATCGGCAGCTGTCTCGGGGAACCCGCTGGACATCATCAGTGACCCTTGTGGGTCCTGGGACCCTAATTTAGCAACCACTTCTCGAAACCTCTTAGTATCAAGCTGCAGTGGACCCTGATACTCTGGCTGCCTGCGGTTTCTTCAGTCCTGCCTGCTGCAGAACCAGTGCTGGAATATTTTGTCTGCAACCGACTGTGACATTCCTGGCAGTCACAACAAAGCCAGGCAGAATTTTAGGTTTAGCCGAGAGGTGGCAGGGGAACAAGAAGAGGCCTCCAAGAGCTGCACAGACTGAAATACAAGCAGCGGGATGTGCTTTTTATGGTACGCATTCTTGGTTTGTAGCTTGACGTTCTTGTCCAGGATGACGCTTAGTGTCTGCTCAACTTTAAAAAGGAGTCCAAGTTTAATTAGTACGGATTACAAAGATTTGTAGGCAGTATAAAAGAAAGACTAGATTTGACTTCAACACATTGGTCATAATTTCTACTTTGAAATTCAAGCAAATTTTAACATAATCTATGGGAAAGAAATGTCAGTTTGACCAGATTAAATTTATATGAACGCTAATAAACCTGGGTAAGCATATGTGAACCCAAAAATGATCAGAGATTTGCAGCAACACAATTCAACAACCATACAGTACAAAACATGCATATACCCAGGCACAAGAGGTTAGACCTCATGCTATTAGATGTTAGAAATTAATTTCACATCAATTTCAGTGTTTCCCACAGATTTAGTATCGTTTCTTAAATTAACTATCAAATAATATAATTTATAAGTTTCCCTTTGAATATTTTGCCATGTGAAACTCAAAATCTATTGCTTTGGACTGCCTGACCAGGCTGGTCCTAAATTTGCAGAGTATCTCCAGAGCATGCAATGGACTACTGCCTTATTACAAGTCAGTGTTGTTGTACTCTGTCTAGTCAGTGGAGGGAATCGTCACTGGGAATAAATCTGAATAATGTAGAGCATAGGTCTTCAGTTAAAATTTAAGGAGGTCCATTTGGAGAAAATGTCCTCAAACAAATATCCAAAATGAGAGACACAGCACTGCTCTGGAATCAACAGGGTAGTTGGAGCCATTTTTCTGGAGAGCTTATGGTAAATATTAGGGATGTTCTTGATGATCAATTTATTAGTTGATTAAACTTGGAAAATATAAAAGCAGAAAAGCCTCAGAAAACATTTAGAACTGAGCACAATCAAATGGACATGTTTAAACATTGGCCATATATATTGTTGCTTAAAAAAACTTTCATTAAATTTAAAACAATTTGATAACAAAATTGTAGTGTTTTAAAATGTTTTAAATGTCTCTGAAATGAGTGTCACACAATGCCACGCCTATGGAGAAAACGGTTAGGCAGCACTTCAGTCAAGTGGTTATATCGTTTTACTTTGACAAAGGCGACATACGACTGCTTGTTTTTGACATTAAGGTATTCCAGAAACCGTTTTGCTTTGCTCAGCTGCCATCTGCTTGCTTTGTACCTTGTTCATTTCCAACCTCCCATCACTGAAAGAGGGAAGGGTGTGGTTGCCTATCAGTGCTACAGCCCTGGTTAATCAAAGCTGCATTAAAACATTGTTAAACCAACTGGTTACTGCTGTTATACTTTAATATAAATAAATATATCAAGTTGTTTCTCCACAGATCAACTCTGTACTGTGTTAATGCCAATGCTGATAGAGATAGGATAATCAAAGTTGACTTAATTTGAAAACGTACTCACATATATATATATATATATAATATATAAGTTTTCAAATTAAGTCAACTTTAATTATCCTAAGTTATATAAGCTTTTTCTTAAACCCCAGTACAAATTTACTCCAAGTTCATCCTATCACTCCTCCACCCACAAGTCAGAAATGGATTTGGAGTGTAGTCTTTCCTTTTCTCTTAATTTTCGTAATTTTCTATTCATCACAGGCTCGCTGTTAGATGTTCACCAGAGACATTCTGCCCACCACCTGCAGTATTTCATCATGCACAGCTAAATCCCTGCAGCTAGTAAACCTGTCAGCCCCATGCTGCGTGCATACTTGGCTAGCTGTAAAGCGGGGGCTGGCTAACGGCTTTAGCAGTGTAGAGCTAAGAGGCTAATGTTGTTGTGTTAGGGGTTAAATCGGTATTATCCTCTCCTTGGTGGACCAGCAGAGACAGAGGACAGACAGGGTGACTGGGTTCATGAAAATAAAGAGAGAAAGTGGAATCGGACCTCTGTTCGAGCAGGGCTTTCCTGTGTTTTAATTCAATAACCAGGACACTGCACCAGCAGCTGTTCCTTCAGATATAACCCAAGGTCAGAGCCTGCATGAACCAGCGTTACATTACATAATCATTCAGCCGCTTTTACAAAATGTAGATAAAGAAGTAGCTTTGACCCCTCAACGGTAAATGCCAACAAGATATGTTAATAATTAATCTTTTTTCCAGCTCCAAAACAATGGTCTCTTTATTTTTCTTTTTTGTTACAGAGACCTGCTGTGATACTAGTGTTAAATTTAAAAGCTGTTTTACTCACTTTGAAGAAGTGCCTGAGCAATTATTCTTGTGTCTTAATCAACATCAAGTTCGACTTAAACATCACTTTCCCAACTTTGGAAGTTAAATATAAAAGGTTGAACTGAAATGATGTGAGTGGAGTTGACTGCAACATGTTATGGTAGTGCAAATGCAATAAAAGCTTCCTAATAAGTGTTAAACTAAAAGTACTGACAATGACACAGAGAGAATGAAGTCGACAGGGAGATTTTTTTTTTGTTTGCCACACTTTAACAGTTTGTTATTTAAGTCACAAACAAATATACAAACTGCAAAAAAAATTAAACTAAAAATTTTAAGAAATTATACAAAAAGTTAAATTGTAAATAAATCACAGATATGACACACAACTGTTTTAATAGCTGAATATTCTGGCTTTGTAAAAGATCCCTGAAGCAAATTCAGTTAAATTTTTAGTTTTACATTTTTTTCCAGACAGAGTAGAGGGAAAATGAACACATTTCTAAAACAAATACTCGAATAAATCTGAATATGTAAATCAGTTACCAGAGCATGTTTGCAAACCTTGACAAGCAGTTGGACCTGGCTGATCGAAAGTAAGCATGGCCTCAAAAAGAGAGCTGGAATGCATTATACAACTCCTTTCAAAAAAGAAGTCAGTTTCTCGAGCAGTTCAGGCTGTTGACCAAAGAACTGATTATGATATATATGTTTAAAGATGCAATTAATTAAGCTAATTTGATTTGCTTGAAGTATGTTTCACAAAAAACTAGTTTTGCCTGTTATGTGGGATGTGTTTATTTGTTGCAAGTAAGCACATTTGGTGCTCCCATGATTTTTGCCAGGGGTTTGTACAAAACAAAAAAAGTAGCCATGACAAGTCTCCAAACTACTAACATTTTTCTAACTTTGGTATTTTAATATGTTGGCTTTCCAGCTAGCAGTTAGTGCACTGATGACGTCATGTGAAGTAGGTTTTGCATTGAGATCCCTGGTGTTCATGCCATCTTTTGTTTTTGTTGAGCCCTTAGGGTGTGTTAAATTGGTAAGGAGATTTAAAGCTTTAGGGATTAGGCAACTAATTGATTAATCAGTTGAATTTCTCATGTTTTCAGTGTTTGTTTTTTTTGAGTGCAGGTTAAAACTGACATCATGAACATTATGATGGATTCAGAGTGTGAACTGCAGTTTCATGGCAAATCAGCGACATCTGCATAAGAACATTAGTTTGCTCATGTTTAGCGCCACTCGGGTGTTTCTGCTCATTAGTTGTCAGGCTCAGAATCCCCATCCCCTGTCATAACACGCATCTAGAAGCAAAAAGTAACATGCCGAACAGCTGATAATTGCTTTGTTTTTTTTGTTATGTTAGAGAAAATCTGGAGAACTCTAAATATATGTGAATGTTAGATCCCCTAGGATTCAGTTAAGAGCTGCATTTATTGCTTAAATCTGTCATTAGTTAACTGAAAACTGGCAATAAACTATCCAGCAAAATAGAAAACAAGGTTTTTGTCAAACCTTTCACTTATATTCAGTATTTATTTTCCATCTCATTTGACCTAAATGTTTTACTTTCTTTAATACCTTCATGCTGCTCCCCCCCCGCATTTGTACATTTCAGACCTCTGTTCTCTTTCTGTCATCCTGATTTTCATTTTGATTAAATCCCAAATTCATTTAAGTGGAGTCCATTAATCCTCACTGGATTTAATACTGCAGCTGTAATGCTCTGCTAAAGCACTGACAACATATTTTCTGTAGCACCTTTCTTTCTCTTAACATAGTTTGTTGGAATATGAACTCCCCTTAGGACTGTAATTTTTCAGTTTTTGTTTCACAGAGTGTTGATGTTGAATGCTCCTGTTGGATTCAAATAGGTCAAATGTTTCAGCTTTACGCGTCTCTGTTCAGTTTTGTGTGATTTGTTTTCTACACATTCCAGACCTGTGCAGATAAATGTCTGGCAAGTTTAATACTAATACCTAAATAATGCCCCTTTCTCCCTTCGTTAAGGCTACAACTCCTTCAGGATTATGGCTGTGAAAGAAATATTGTTAACATCTCTTTTAGACTTAAGGAATCTTGTTGCATCCTGACTTGTGTTACAGAGGTTTAATGCCCTCATTTGTCTTCTCATTTCCCCCCCGCAGGCCAGTTATCCTACATGGGAGGACTTTGTATCCAAAGGAAATAAACTGCAGTCACAGCTCAGGTAAGAGGCACATTTTAACCCCTTTTATGTGTGTTTTTAAATCAGCAGCTCATTATTAACATGAAACATTTTCACCTGTAGAGCAGATTAACCTGTAGATGAGTATGGGCTCAAAATGTGGTCATAAATATTTTGTACTTGTAAATCAGTTTTGTACTTGTAAAAAACAAATTTGTATGTGTAAAAAAATTTTGTGTGCGTAAAAAAGATTTGTGTGTGGACTGCAAGTTACAACTACGAATTTTGACCCTATTTTTCTTCCTTTCATCTGATTGGTGAATGTCATGTCAATCACAAATGTAACAATCCAATCAGAGAACAGATGGGTTTGGCTGTCGGAGGGGCGCTTTTTTTTAAC
>NW_005187413.1:2050322-2054771 GCF_000239375.1 Pundamilia nyererei | reverse complement strand
ACAAATCTTTTTTACGCACGCACAAATTTTTTTTACACATACAAATCTTTTTTACGCACGCACAAATTTTTTTTACACATACAAATCTTTTTTACGCACACACAAATTTTTTTTACACATACAAATTTTTTTTACAAGTACAAAACCGATTTACAAGTACAAAATATTTATGACCACATTTTGAGCCCATAGATGAGGTCTCCTAACTGTATCACTAATCTTTGGTCATAACCTATTGTATAAAACCAGATATTGCCGTTTCACGCAACGATACTGTTTTCAACCACTCATCAAATCATCAAAGACAAGCTGTTGAACATGTCATAAGTGTGTCACAGTGACATGTTAGTTTTAACAGTTTTGCATGTTTCTCCTCTATTTATTCTCTCACTACCGAGTGTTATATTTTTGTTGTTTAATAGTGACTTGCAAACTGTTTTTGGTGTTTGTAAGTAGGGCTGGGCGATATGGCCTAAAATCCATATCGCGGTATAATTTGAAGCATTTGCAGTAATGATATATATCGCAATATATTTTTTCGCTAACTTCTTTCCACTCGATAAAAGTTAATGTGAGGGTCAAATGCAATCGCATGGCAGGATGCTGTAAATGAACCAAACTTCAGTCAGGACAACAACTGAGATAATCCATCCACAATACGAGGTTAGTTATTAATATACTGCAACAACATGGGAATAGAGCAGCTGCGAGAGAATTCAACATTCAAGCGCAGTTTTTGGCTTTCTTCAAATTCCAAAACGTGCTTCCTCTCTTCACTATTACTGTCGCCCGGCATAATTTGCAGATGATACTGCTTGCAGCTGCTGCGATGCTTTCGACCAAAGCAGGCGCAGCTTGATGACACTATCAACATGCACTTTCGCGGTAGAGCGGTATAGTCAAAATCTCTACCGTTGGCCAAATTCATATCGTTTCTACCGTATACAGTTTCTACTGCCCACCCCTATTGGTAAGGGAAATTATTTATCTTAAAAGGGAAAAAATTGCTAAATGAACCAGAATTTTTTTAAATAACTTCATAGTTTAAATATATGAAGGTCATGACCATCCCTATTTAAAATAGGAATGTGACTGTTTGATATCTTTTATCAGTCAGAAAATCTTGTTGATCATCCTGCAACTCAGCAGAACATTGTCAGTTTCCCTGAACTATAATTGGATGGCATGTTGCCAAATACTTAGTCATGTTTTTTCAGTTCGTTTTTCCATAGAAAATATTTGCCCACGATGACAAATCAACCGCATCCTGTCTTGTGTCGTTGTGACATCAGTTTTAGGTCGCAGATGAAACACTAAGAGATTTGGGCTTTTAGAGATTAAGAGACTAAGAGATTTTTAGAGTGTAAGGTAGGGTTGCACGATTTTGCATAAAATGAGAATCACGATTTTTTTGGCTTAGAATTGAGATCACGATTCTCTCACGATTTTCTTTTCCAATATAAATATTTATTGCACTTATTAACTGCTCATCAACTTCGTAACAGTTGAGACTGAACATAAAATAAACATAAAAACAACAAATGTCTCACGTTTTGTTGTTGCCGCAAAATGTTGTACTGCTTGAAATTCCGTCTCCACCGTTGCTCGACACTGTGTGTATAGAGCAGGTAGTGCAACAATAGAAAAATTGTTGCGGGACAGCACTGTGTAGCGTTTGTCTAGGGTGTTGATCATTTTCCTAAATCCCTCGTTTTGCACAGTGTTGATGGGAGCCATATCTTTGGTCAGGTGATAAGTGATAGCCTCCGTAATTTCCACACATTAAAGGCCAGTCCGTGAAAATATTGTCGGCCATAAACCGGTCCGTGGCGCAAAAAAGGTTGGAGACCGATGTTTTAACCAATGCATGAAACTATACATTTTTAGACATAAGTTGTAACGGCCGCCGTTTTCTTTGAGTATTTATTACACGGCGTGCTGCGGGGAAAAGCCTGTTCTAACGTTTGAGTCTAAGGTTTATTTTTAGCACCCGGCGGCTCTTTTTTTTTTTTTTTTTTTTTACTTCTAATCCGTAAATAATCTGCTCTTTCATGTGATTCAGTTTATTTTGAAAAGTCTCAACAGGATCTTGAGCTTTATTGTGAAAGGTTTATGTGGAACATAAACAAGCGGACACGCGATGCTGTTACCGTCGTTGTTGCTAACCACAACGCATAAAAACAGGCGCTTGTCCGTCTGTAGTGTGGTTATATTAAATATAAGAGAAAGAGAGAACTTTAAGAAATTAATATAGCCACTACAGTGACCATCAAAACCATGATCAAAAGGGTGAAAAAATATTGCCGTAAGCAGTTTATTTTGCGACACCACGAAACAAACGATAGCGTAAAATGAAACTATAGACATTTTTATATCGTCATCCGATATATATCGTTATATCAAACAGCCCTACTGGTCATTGTTGTATTCTGTCGTTTTACATGAAAGCTGCACATGTTCTGACCCAGGCTAATTCTGTCCAGTAGCTGGCTTGGTTTAATGACAGTATAATTGCTGAATTTCCCAGTAGGCCAGTTTACTTTGATAAGCATCGCTCTGCTTGCTGTAGCCAGTCACAGTCCATTAGCCCTGCCAGTCAGCCAGCTATGCACACACAAAGCTACAGATACAGGCATAAATAAAGGGCATCCACTTTGCTCTAATGTTTAATGCTACTTAAAAGATCAGCTTTGGATAATTTGCACACACAAAGCTTTATTTCACACATTAACTTCACAGTTATATTTATTCATACAGCCACCAATAAAGATTGTTTGTTTGTTTGTTTGTTTGTTTGTTTATTAATTCACTTTTTCTCAATACCTTCTAGCCTCATTAACACTAAAACTTCACCAGGTAGTATTTCATAGCTTGAATTATGAAAACACAAAATACAGGCATGTCATGATTTGCAAGAGGTCCAAAGGCCTCAAAATGGAACATTGTCTGATGCAGTTGAGCTGGTAAAATGCTGTAATCGTAGTCAAAAGGAGGAAGTTTTGACAACAAATAGCTTGAGGCATGCAGAAGAGTTGGACTCTTCTGCATACTGGGCACACATTTAGGATATATGTGTAAATATAAATATTCACTGGAATTCGCATAAACGTATTTCCTTGTAGTACAGAATTGACAAAATAAAGTTTAACTTTCAGGCTGATCATCGAGGGTGATGAAACAGTTAACTCCATTTTTCCTGTCTCTTTTCATGCATGAACTGTTAAGCTTGACTAGCAGAGAAATTTTGCTGATAACAGACATGATGACATGACACTTCTTTAAAAATGAAAGATTCAAATGAGTTTACAGTTATTATAAATATAACAAGTCCGTTTCACTTGACATCTTTTATCAGTGATGGCTCATTGCTGCACCATTTTTAATAGCAAAAAATATGTTTCTGCAGTTGGGCTAATTAGAGATTTCAGCTAAAACAAACAAACAAACAAAACAGTCAGACTCTGGTCTGTAGATCTGTAGTTTAACTTTAAAGCAGCAGTTACAAGCTGAAAAGACAAGCTGAAGCCTCTCTTAGGCTCCAGTGGGGTTTTCAGTCTTGCTAAAGTATTTGGGACTCTGTGTTTTTCTGCAGCACCACCAGAGTGTTCATTCAGTGAGGGATTTAGATGGAGAAGATCAAATACATATTGGCACATACAGAGCTTCAAGAGTGTGTTTAATTATATTATATGTTTCTTGTAGTCTGACTGTGTGTCTATGTGCTACAACACATTATTGTCAATGCTGGGACTGTTATTAGGTGTTTTTGGAAAGTTATTAAATTAAATTATTGTTAGTTACTTCTGTTCAGTTATTATATATAATTATGGACAGTGTGCACCAATTAACATGTTCTCTGGTTAATGCACCAGATTTATTCCTACCTTTATAAGTCTACTGCTGGTGCATTGATAGGACAACATGCAAAATCATATGGGCACAGCAAATTGGTAAATACGATTTAAACAGTGTGGTATAATAAAATATATTTAAAGGCACTTGAGCACAGACAGTTAAGAAAGCACGACTCCAGTTCATGCTGTCTTTTTTCAAGATGGTATAAAGTTGGTATGAAGATGGAATTCATTACGTGGATCTAAGCATCATCAACTAAAATTAAACCAATCTCTGCTACACTTGATGTAACCTAACTCTGACCATGAAACCACAGCCACTGTGCACCAGTCCAATACACTGTTGTTTACTTTAAATCCATCACAGTACAGCAAACTAACCTGTATCCTGCACTAACCTGCAGAGTGTTTAATGCAATCTTTAAATAACAAAATTAGTCTGTCTCAGTTTGTATAGGAAAAAACATAATGTCACAGATACAAACCCAATATCTGATTTAAAAACATGAGGACTTAGATGTGAGCTTTATATTTCCAGCTTATCAAATAACCACTGAGCAGTGCTTGTATAGCATTTACTATTGTTGTTGTTGTT
>NW_005187413.1:2048693-2049590 GCF_000239375.1 Pundamilia nyererei | reverse complement strand
GTGTGCGCGTGTGTGTGTCTTTCAGATTTAGAAAAAGTTCTTATGGTGGCACTTATGTGTCTGATTACCTGACCTATTTATTCCCACTGTTGCAGATTTGAACAGTTTGTCCAAACCCCAAAGGTACATACTGTATGCTGTAGTCACTTTGTTTATGATTCTGTATCAAATAAGCCATGCCTGGTACCAGTGTGCACCCTCTGAAATGGGAACTTCTGATAAACACTGCTCAAGTGTGAACTCATTTAAGATTTTGTCCTTCTCGTCACATCTAATTTGTTTGCGTTGGCGGCTTCGTGGTCCTCAGTGAGTCTGAGTGTGACCACAGTTCCAGCCTCATGCAAATGTTCATCAGAGAGTGAGAGACTTTTTTCGTTTTAAACGTTACCATCCAACGGAAGTGTGGACGCGATGCCCATTAAATTGTGAGCCTGTGTCTCTTTGAAACTTGATTGAGACCCTAAGCACAAATAAGCTCTGCAAGGCACCTCATCAGTGCGATAGTAGAGCGTATTTACTAAAGCTAGTAAAAATCTAAAAAGGAGGTTTTTGTGTGGTATTTAACTTAATCCATCTAAAGAGTTGTTGGTTCTTTACAATGTCATGCTTGTGCTTTCAACCAGTTGATCGTCTACCTACGCATGTTGCCATGACACTGTGTGTTGGGCTTTTCTTGGAGGAGTTAATGCAGTGGCGTGTTTTGCTTTCTAAACCTGAACAAATGATAGCATGATGGAATGATATTATGTGTACATTCAGCACGACAGGTAACACGTGTTGTTTGTTTCAGAACGACCATCGTGGTGACCGGAGCCTTCCTGGATGCTTTTCAGAAGGTGGCAGACATGGCGACCGGAACCAGAGGTAACCCCACACACACACACACACACACACACA
>NW_005187413.1:2045177-2048673 GCF_000239375.1 Pundamilia nyererei | reverse complement strand
CACACACACACACACACACACACACACACACACACACACACACACACACACACACACAGTTGACACGTTACTGTCTGTGGCCCAGTTGTTATCATCTTGCTCTGTGTTTTTATGTGACTCACAGCAAATCAAGATAAATGTTTTCTCTCTTTCTTTCTCCTCACAATGTGATCTTTCACTGTTTCTCTTTTTATTATAAATAGTAACATCATGAGGGAGCTAATTAGCGCTGTTAACTCTCCGTGGACAGTATGTGGGTGGGATAGAATATCAAGTAAAAACCATTAACCATTGTGCTACTAAAGGATGGTATGTGGCAGGACAAGCCCCTAGCTAATTGTCAGTACATTGCTCGTTCTATCTGCCTTTCTTTGATGGCCCAGTGATTGAGTGGCAACCTGTCCAGGGTATACCTCCTCACCATAAGTCGGGCTAAGTGACAACATGGCTAATTTTGTGTGTTAAAGAACCTTCGATTGCGTTCTATCAGGCAAATGCCATAAAGTGCTGTAGTTCACCAGAAAAAGCTTTTTACATATCAGGTTTAATCTAATGCTATTTTTGTTTACTTCAACTAATGAAGATTATGCTGTTGATGTTAATAAATAATGAACAGTTAATTAAACATTTTTAAGGGCTGTGATTAGTCTGCTGGACATACTCAACAAAAACTTGAACAAAAAGCAGTCACTAATTCAAATCCTACTGTAGCCTGTGGGTGCTTTTCGGTTTGCATGTCCTCAGGTAACATCTCAGGTCATCTGAGAAGTCTAATAATTTTGTTGAAAATGTATAGAAGAAATGCAAATTTGTCTGTAACTAAGGCTGTAAAAGGCTCTGTGTCATGGTTAAGACCATGACACATTTTAATGTGGGATTCTCTGTTTAGTCTCAGCCAAGATTTTGAAATGATTTCTTGTAGTTCTGGTTATTATTGGAAATATTGAATCAGGGAGTGCTAAAGAAAATGTGTGTGTGTGTATAAGTGAGAGGGTTGACAGTGAATTGATTAACAGCCTTTAGGATACAATCTGTAGACAAAATTTGTAAACCGCCTCATCACGTGTTTCCTTCATAGGTCACAGATAAACTGTAGTTCCTGCTACTTGAATCCAAGTAGCAAAAAATAAATAAAAATGAACGAACATTTTTGCGTTCTGAATTGATCAAAATCTCCAACATATAAGGTTTACGGTTTTTCATATACTCACCCAGCTGGCATAGGCTCCAGACCTCAGCAACTCTGAATCCATTAAGATTGGATTAATAGTTGGAATTTCCCAAATGTTGTTTTTTGCTTTTCTTTGGTTCAGAGAATGGGAAATTGAATAACTTTTTAAAACATCACACAATTTTCTTGGCTATTTCTGATCTTCGCTATACGAAAGTCCTATTGTTTATTATTTTTTTTAAGTTTATTTAAACTGATTTTCTTTGTAAGAACTGTCATTGCCACCATAACCAATCAATGACGTTTGTCTGTTGGAAATTCCAAAATCTGTTCAAAAAAGAATGAGTCAGAATAAATAAACTTTTGTGTTTTCTCTAAATTGGCAGCAGATTACAGGACTTTTTGTCAGTCTAAATTAAAAAAAAATAAAAATAAAGTGTGATAGGCTACTAGAAGGAATTACTTGTACAAATTAATTCCATATAAACATTATTCAAATATGCTTACCAATAGTGTTGGAACTAGTGTTCCACCTCCCACATGCTTGTTGGTGGGAGGGTTATGTTGCTGTGTTTAGTATTGGTGTGCAATACTGCAGATTTTGGTATCGATCCAATACCCCAAAAAAATACAGAGCCAGTATTGCCAATACCAATACTTTTAACTTATAAGGGCAGCATATGTAGGGGAGGGCAGTGTGTAATGATTTATAGGGTGAATCATAATCGACCACTAAATCACTACGATTTACAATTTCCACATTAATAAGTTAACACAACAAAACACAACTTTCAGCTTCTGTATTTTGAAATTGGGGTTCTTTGAGACCTGGAATGTAAATGTGCCTGTTTATAAAGCACTTTGGGTCATCTTCTGTTCCTTAAATGTGCTAATGGATTTAAATAAAATATACAGTCAACTCAAAACGTTCAGATCTTTTTTTGGTGCATGTTTAAGGTATATTTTTTCATTTCCTAAAAAATAATTTATTTAACACAATTCAGTGGGCTACATGCTGTACTTAGAGGAAAAAAGTAAAGTATCGATCCTGTCATGATGGTATGGATCCATTACCAATACCAGCGTTAGTATCATGTCTGACTTGTAGATGTTGGAGAACGGTCACTTAAACAGAAATTACAGCATCATGAATTACAGAAGATAAACTTGCATACAGATTAGTAGAGTGGTGAAAATGTGGAAGGTTTTAGATACATTCCTCTTGACTTGCATATTCAGTTTTTCCAGTAGTGTCACACTACAGTCATTCAGTGGTAGACCCTAACATGCCAAGAGAAACTGCAGTGTGCCAAGAAGTCGGGGCTTGATTGCAAGCTAGTAAACATGGATGCTGTAGGTTTTCATTTTTTTTCTTTTTGTAAGACCTTTGCAGGTGGCTTATGGCCTAGAAAATAGTGCAATTCATTGATCCCCCAGTGAGCAATGTTGAAGCATAATTTTAGTTTACAAGAAGACTTCATACAGCCTGCCAACTCATTCAAGTTTGTTTACGAAGGCACAAAATGTTTCAGTTCAGGTTGAGAGAATTGTTAATCAGAACCTGTTTGGTACAACATCAGAAGTCTGTTCTGCCTTGTATAATCTGTATCTTGGTATTTCTGAACTTGCAACAATTATATAAATGACATAATCGGAGGGTATTCATAGTTATTTTATATATTTATATATTTTATATTCATTTTCACTTCAAAGCTTGTGTTTTGTTTATTATTTCAGACTAAAGAATTTAGAGTTTCTAACTGTTAGTGATGCCGCAGTGTTTGTTTGAGTCTGGAAACTGAAGAGGTGTCTGGACTCGGAAACTGCTAATGATGTATGATGTAAGAAGCAGATGGTCACCTGCTCACCAACTTAGCCGGCACCCGAAATCACGTGCTGTTTAATGCAGCCCTAGAAGAAGGACATTACTCAGCAAAATCTATCTAGAAGAAATAGATTTTGTAAAAAGTTTTAAAATGTGAATCTGTAGAAATGTTTTTACTGTTTATAGCTATAATAGTTGTCTCTGGATCTGTAAGGGTCTATCACCCAGTCTGCATTTGGTGCCACATGACTGAGGGTTGGGTTGCCTTAGGGCTGTGCGATATAACGAAATATACTAGATGCCAAAATTAAAACATCTATCTAGGGCTGAACGATTATGGAAAAGAATCTAATTGCGATTTTTTTGCCCCAATATTGCGATTGCGATGCGATATGCGATTATTTTTTAAGGTCTTTGTCTTCTGTATTATTAAACAAAGACAAGCAATACATCATATAGTATGGCCAATACTATATTACATTAATTTTAAACTGTTCTTT
>NW_005187413.1:2033504-2043873 GCF_000239375.1 Pundamilia nyererei | reverse complement strand
CGTTTCATGTTACATGCTATCGTTTGTTTAGTGGCGTCGCAAAATACACTGTTTACGGCAATATTTTCTTTCATTGTTTGGATGGTCACCATACAGAGAATAACAGCATGGCCAGTGAAGATGAGGCAGAACCAGGTAGCTCCAAACAGAAGGACCAGTCAAAAGAAATCGAGGACCTTATTCCTAAGCAAGGGGCTACCTCTGTAGCATTGACATGGTTTGGTTATGAAAAGTCTGACATGGACCAGAAAACTACTATGCAAATTTTGCCGCAAACCGGTCAACACCACAGACTCAAACATGACAAACCTCTTCTACCACCCACGTGAGAATCGCGTGAAAGTGTATAAAGAGAGTTTATGGATGAGAAGCAAATAAGAGTGGTCAGGTGCTCAAAATAAACCTTAGACTCAAATGTTAGAACAGGCTTTTCCCCCGCAGCATGCCATGTAATAAATACTCACAAAGAAAATGACAGCTATTGCAACTTCTAAATATATACTTTCATGCATCGGTCAAAACACTCGACTCCAGATAAACGACGCTCAGATGAAAACACTTCACGCAAGTCGAGTTGCCCGAGTTTCACAGAATTTACAGAAAATGCACTATTGTATGAAATATATCATTATCGGGATGAAAAATGTCTTATATTGGGATATGAGATTTTGGTCATATCGCACAGCCCTAGGTTGCCTTGTTTGCAGTCAATCAGCCTCTGTTTGGCTGCTGTGGAGATCTCCAAAGAATGTCTTTTCCTGTTGTTTCCCAATCTATATGTTGTCAGGAGGGAAGGCAGGGACCAGCTGTTGCCCTTTTAAGATGGACTTTACATCCAATACTTTGTGCCAGACTCCTGTGTATCCCTCATCAAATCATCCACCTGTTTTTTTTTGCTATTTTATGTTTGTTTTTCAATTAAAATGGGCTATATTTATATTTAAATTTCTTCTAAAATGTCTTATAATTCCTAAATATAAAATAATTCGGAGCTCACTTCAAGGGCTTTAGGAATGTCACCATAAGTGTAATTAAAACAAATGGTATTTAATTCACTTGCACTTTGTTCATCAAGAAAATGGACATACTAAACATCCAAGTCAGACCCCCTGTTTTAACTAACTAACTTAAAATTGACCACGCACCCTTTCATGCTTTTGTGCATGGTCACACCTCCCAAAGGAAAGTGTTAATTTAATGAGTAGTCATGCTAAATAAATGAAATTATAATTACTATCCAAATTATAAAAATTAATTATATTTTGTGCCGTAATCAAACCTTGGTTCTTGTTTGGCACAGCGGTGGATGTAGGAAGGTTACCATCTGTTGGCACTTAGTTCAATGTGAAGCTGATATAGCCTTCACACACTGCGCGTTGATGAGACACATTCCTCTGTTGTGCGTGCGCGCGCATCTGCATAGTGTTTTGACAGCTGCCTCATCCCCCTCATTCTCTGCAGTCTCAACTCAGCTGTCCAGTGTGTGAGAGAAAAGGCAGACAAAAGAAAAAGGAACAGCTGACTTTAAGCAGGGCCAATGCATTTAACACACACTCCTACACATGTTCACTTTTAACACTGGCAAGTCCTGGCATCTTGTAAATTCCCTAATTGTTTTCTCCTTTTCAGCCCCTTGAATTGCCTGCAGGGGACTACATGTATGTCAGAACTGGTTTGGCGGGTCTATGTGTAGGCACTTTGTTTGCTTTTCATGGTAATACTCATGATGTCATAGTTTTGTGGTATGGGAAACAGAGAAGTTGTGCATTTGAATTTTTTTTTTCTACCAGGACAGACAGACATGAGTGACAGGTATCAGTTGGTGTCTTGGTCAAAGGTGGCACACCCCATGTTGCTGTTTCTCAATGTGGAAACGTGTCAGGACAACTTTCAGTGACAGCTGACTTTAATTGTTCGTTATCCACTTTCATGCTTCATAGACGCTGACAGCATCCTTGTGTTGTGTCAATACCTGTAACATCAGTTGTTGAATACAGCCAGAAAAGGCATGCGAAATAAAACCACACACGTAAACTGTTGTAATTGAAGATTTTATTTTTTGACTGAACAGTATAGCTTTATTTAAAGTCTGCTTCCCACATATGCAACTATCAAAAAAATATGAAACTGTCTCTCCCTCCAAACGTCATAAAGTCACATTTATGCCATAGGATGCCGTTTGATTGATGGCAGCTGATTCTCATGTGTTGATTTTTTTGTCATAGGTTCCTGTTACAGGCATTGGCACACTTTAGTAAACATCCAGTTTTTAAAAAATATTCTAATAGGTGACCTCACAAATCAGCAAAGCCAGAAAATCTTTGTCCTGTGAGACATTTCATCCTCCTTTATCTGCTTTTGTTGTTGCTTACCAAACTGAGCACTTTGGCATGATTACAATTGAAACTGGCAGATTATTGCTAAATCCACAGAACTATGAGGCATCTTTTCTTACTGAGCTGCAGCTACTTCAGACCTTAAGGTGGTGTGTTAATATCTATTCATGCATTCATTTTCATACGCTCCAGTTCAGAGTTGTGGGGGCTGGAGCCTATTCCAGGTGTCACAGGGTGAACGTTTGGGAACGTCCTGGACAGGTTGCCAGTCTGTCACAGGGTTAATGTGTTAATGTAAGGCCCCATAATTCTCAACAAGAAGCTGGTTTAGAAAATAAGTTGGAGCTTTTAAAGCCACTTATGAACTCATTGCATTGAGCCATTGCTTTAAAGCAATCAACACCTGATCGGTTAGAGTATCCCTAAATGGAAGAGGTGATACTGTCTAAGGCTGCTGACTGGCTAATGTCACCTCTTTTTCCGATGCGTGTGTGTGGGGGATAGGGCTGCCACGATTAGTCGACTAGTCACGATTACGTCGACTATCAAAATCGTCGACGACTGATTTAATAGTCGACGCGTCGTTTGAAGCTTTGTAAGATCACAAAGGACGCAGGAATAAGTAGTAGGATTTAAGAGTGTAATAACGGACTAAACAGAAGATGGCAGCACTGCATGTACAAGGATGCCAGCTGCCGTTAAACCCCGAAGAAGAAGAAGCTGTGTCCCAGAATTCATAGCGCAGCCCAGCGCAGTTTACAACAATGGCGGCAGCTAGTTAGTTTTAATATTACTCTCATTATTCTTTCTGGGTCACAAAATAAACGTTTAGGCAAGAATGTAGCTGTGTAAACCTCAAATATCTGCTCAGTTTATCAAGACACCACATATTTTCAAAAGAGCTCCGACGTTTTCGGAGACGTCTGTTACCCACTAGCTCGATAGCGAGCCCGGGGCAAGGCTCACTAGAGCCCGTGAGAACACCGGACTCCCGGCAGATCGTCTTCAAACCCACCGCCGTCTTTCGCTACTCAGGTTAAACATGATATATGAGTCACTTAGATAACTTAAAAATGTTATTGTTTGGCTTTTTTAGTATTTTATTTGTTCCTGAGTAAATCTGTTTGGCTGAGATTAAAGTTGAAAAGAGATTAAAGGTGCTCGAGAATATACTCCGGTGTCCTGTTATATTTTAGATAGCAAGGAGTTTATTAAACACCACCGAAACAATCTGCAAATTTCATTTAAATTTAATAAACTATCATCTTGTCTTTATTTTTAGTTAGCACATACCTTAAACACTTAAAGCTGTAAGCTAATGATAGTTATATAAGAGCAGATGCTGCTGGTGCAATAAGCTGTACGTTTTACGTCCAATGGATGATGATCTGACTAGTCGACTATTAAAATAATCGTTTGTGGCAGCACTAGTGGGGGATAGGATGGGTTATCCAATTAAATCACATGTGATTTAATTCTGTTATATTTCAGTAAACAATGATAAAGGCTCTCCTCTTTCTCATGGCTTTAACTGAGAACTAACTAATTCCTGCATTGATTTAAAGTCTTTGAGTGTCTTCCTCTTCTAATTTCTATGAGTAAATGAATGCCATTATTTATTAATGTTAATTTTAAAGTGTGACAATAAGAACAGCACTAGAGTTCAATAAATCTCATCACAATCAGCTGATTTTCAAAGCAGGTTCCCCTCCTCTCTTGATTCCACATGACTGGTTTCCTCAGTAACCAAGGAACTGTTGACGTCTTTAGCATCATGGGGCTTTCAAAGCACACACACAGTTACACACACACAGAAATCACAAGACGACCTACTGAGTCCTGACTAATTCCACCAGAGGTTTCCTAAGGTCAGCTTTCTCTGCATGTTTGCTTACTCAAGTATTGCAGAGGTAAACATGCAGTTTTCTCTATATTGACTGGTCAGCTGGTCAGTTAATCAATAACAAGTGGATCAATAGAGGGGGAAAGGTTAAATGAGCCACAGTGCATGCAGAAATTGAAAGGCCTTTGAGTCTAAACTGATCAACTATGTAAACTCATGATACATAGGGTTTTTTTTTTCTTCTCCTGATGGCCACAATCACAGTAGGTTTGGAGGAAAAGAAAACACTGGCGGCTAGTCTTGGTGGAACAACTCAGGAGCATAAAAAATGACAGGAATTAATTCACACATACACACTTACAGCCTTTTCTGAAAGGGCCACATTATGAGCAGTGAGGAGGAGAGTGAAGCTGGAAAATCTGGGTTTAGGAGAAGGACAAACAGCCCTTGCACTGTTTCTCTGGCGTCGTCATTGGAAAATGGAGGGAAATCATCAGTGACTGGAGTTTTGTTTTTCCTTTTTTTTCCCACTTAAGACTGATTGTAGTCATGTAATTCTTATTTACTTACATATGTCTTGTTTTGGTGAATTATATTTCAATATTTTTAGAACTCTGTGTCTATGTCTGTGGTAAAAAATCCTAAATAATAATCCTAAATTAGACAAAAATAAGATCAAAACAGTTTGATGCCAATGCTTTGAGTATTAATTTGTCTGATGTGGTTTCCTGTCAAAATTTTGGAGTGTGTCCTTTAAGTATGGCTGGGCAGTTGATCAAATATTCTTTTCAGTTATTATTTATGGCTTCTGATAGTTTAAAGAAAGTCAGTCCTAGAGACTGGTCAGTGATCCCTTGGTGATCACAGGTTACTAAGGAAAAATTGGTATTCCCCAGCCAGTTGGCGAGTAATTGCTAAAAGTGACATAAGTTGCAAATAGGTATAAAGTACTGTACCCCTCCTCCTCCTCGTGATTGTTTAGATCTCTAATAGATTGCCACAGTCGGCCACAATGCCAGTTTGTTTCCAGTTTGTGTTTTTCATGGTTTCATTATCACTCAGCAAGCAGTTGGTGAGTGTTTGCAGACGTCAGTGTGTTCCATGTAGGCTACAGGGAACCTTAGCAATCTGCTAGTGACAAAGGAGTTTTTAAAAATTTATTTATTTATTTTTATTGCAGAACCCTGTTTGTGACTGATTTCACCTAGCAACAGCAAGGAGTGTCTAGCAACTACTTGCTAACTAGTCAGGCAGTAAACATTTTTTCCTCAGCAACCCATAGTTTTCAGGGGTTGCTGATGGGCTCTAAGCTTGTGTGATTGAAGCCTAAAATAAACAACCTCTATATACGATTCCTGCTTCGTCTATGGGCATGTGAAGTTTAACTACTGGTGTTTCGCCAAAAGGATGTGGAAATCGGTGTTGGAGGTCATTAAGGATCTTCTGTAAAGTGGAAGTTACAGAACCACATTTAGGGTGGTGTTTTCAAACAATAGTGGCAGTATTAACGTTATTATGTCAGCTGATGTAATACACATTCCAGCTAATGGCTTCACACAAATCTGCTGGCACACAGATGGCAGCAATATGCTGTCTGTGTGTTGGCTTTCTGTGCCAGAAAATTCAGCAAAGAACATCACAAGTTGAGCAGGATTTAATTTAAGAAAGAAATGCTCCTGGCAAAAATATTAGAAATGGACCGCAAATGGCATATATCAGGCCTCACAAAGACACAGCGTTGTATGATACCCATGGTCAAGCATGATTTACTGGTAACCAAATACGTCTGACCTTTTGGTGTATTTAAAAAAGACTTCAAATTCATAAATGCAATTTCTAAACTGCTTCAGAGCTTTAAATCTGCATTATGTCAAATTCAGAACACAACAAAATGTGAGAATCAAAAACAAACTCACTCCCACACTGATCTTGTCAGGTTACATTTTTCTCTGAAGTCATCTCCACGCCACACGGAGCTCTGTTAGACATGTCTGAACACAATCACAAGAACCGCCCACACTGTTCAATACCTGGTTGCACACTTTTGTTTCACTAGCCCTGTGGGTATTCTTGTTGATATATTGCATTTGACCTTTACACTAAAGTGATCCATGAGAGCTGATTGCCTAATCCCAACCTTTTCACAGCCTTTTCACACCATGTGTGATTCATGTCTTATTAAATAAATGTTCACACCATGTGTTAGGGTTAAAGGTCTTTGATTGTTGTCTTATATGGAGGCAAAATAATGGGAGGGTGTCATAACTGTAATTTCTAGGAAATGATGGAAGCACTGGGTTATTTGGAAAACAAAATGAAAGCTATCTACATTGTTGCTTTAAACTTTGGAGACCTGAAACTGCCAAATGGAAATGTAAAAAGAAAACAAAATAAATAAATAAAAATGGTAAATATGGGAACGTCTGAACGATGCTGTGAGGAACGTTACCTTAAAGTGATCCATATCTAAATGACAGAATGTTAACACTTTAACATCTGGCTCAAGCTGTCCTTTTTTTTTTTTTTTTTTTTTTTTACCTCTGCTACAGTTGTACATTTAGGGCTGTCAACAATAACAAAAATATATAAATCAAATTTTATAAATTAATATTTCAAAAGAAATGAATATTCACTTGACAAATATTTAACTGTTAATAGTACCAATAAGTGCACTGTATATGCATCATGGTAGTACAGTAGTTAGCACGGTCACCTCACACCAACGCGTCTCCTGGTTTGAACCCCAGGTGAGGCATTTCTTTGGAGTTGGCATGTTTTCCCTGTAGCTATGTGGGCTCCCCACAAGTACTATGGCTTCTTCCCACTGCCCAAAGACATGCATGCTAGGGTGGTGGTTAATTGATCAAAGCTCTGTATACAAGTATGTATAGTTGAAGAGAGAATGATTAAACTCTTCTTTGGAAATACTTTGGATGTTGAACACAGGATGGCAAAAATGTAGAACTTGAACTGCACTGACTGAACAGATTGAAAAATCTTTATCAATTAGCTCATGATAGAAGCGTCATTGACCGCAGCTGTTTTGATGGAAAGGTAATTATTTTTCTTTATGTGAATGTACTTAACTATGACCTATTTCATTCTGTGCAGGTACCGGTATGTATGACATGTTTAAAACATGTTCAAGACATTCAAACCTGTGTGAAGTTTTGAATGATCTGGTTTATACAGCAAGGGTTATTTGAGCTTAACTTGAACCATGACACGAAACTAAATTTATCTAAAAAAGCCCAGAAAATCTTAGAACTGAGGGACCAGCCCAGACGGTGTTCATTTTCTGTCTACTGTAAGCTCATTAGCCATCGTTATGTCTTAGAATTTTAAATAGAGATTTAAAATGTATTTAAAGACTTAAAAATATATTTTTTTAGGCCTGTTGGAACATCTGCTGTAGCTGTATTAAGATAATGATGATATGACTGTAACATTTAAGATTTAATTGATACCTGAGCTGAGAACTTGAAGTGCAATAGGCAAATAAACACACCTCGCCTCACCCATGAAATGAACCTAAACTTCATACCTGAGAGTACATGTTTATGAATGTTACACATGCTGTCCACCATGTTGCTGCACGTGTTGGGCTCATAATTATTTTGTTTAGTTACAGCAGAGAGGAGGTTGAAAGGAAGTAAAGGGGATAACAGAAGTCTGGAGGAGGGGGAGGGGCACTGAGGATGGATAAGAGAGAAAGAAAGAGGATCTATAGAGGCAGATGAAATGATGGACGATTGAGTGAGTGTTAATGTGATAGTCAGTTCAGTTTTACTCTTAAATTGCTCTGTGAGTGGATGAGCAGACACACCTGATCTGCCAGTGTAATTGTCCTTTTGTTTTAAACGTGTCAGTTATGAGTCAGCTTTGCAGCCTATGTGAGCCTTCCTGCTTCCTCCCTGTGCAGGTCTCTGATTTAGATATTCAAACGACACAAAATGAGTCAGTGTGAGCTCACACAGCTCGGTCTCTTTGCTGAAAATCTGCTGTATCACTTTCATCACACTAGAGCTGAGTAAAGTGGATGTCACTAATTGTTCGATTCAGTGTCAGAGTAGGAGAGCTGAAATCACAGAACATACCCACAAAGTCACAAATCATCAAAAGACCTTTGCTAGAGGCCTGAAAAACATTGAAAGCACGTCCACATTTGTTTTAAAATAGAAAGGACAATCTTGCTCCTCAACACCATTGCAAACTCCTCTCTTTTATAGGTAGAATTAATGGTTCCATAGTAGTGTCTGTTTTGTTTTTGGATATGCAGCCGATACAGACCTGCTTGAGGCCTGCTTTATATTTAAAAAATTGCAGTCGGGTAGTATTAGTCAGTGTAAGTTTAATGGGTGTGCCAAAAATGCCAGTTAAATGTCTTATCAAATGAAAACAAAGGACCTTGAGACAACAGCTACGTACTTTCACTTGCATCATAATTAACCTAATTTTAGCCTTGATGACTTTGTGCCATTTATATCTTTTAGACTTCTTATCAACTGTTTAGCACTTCTAATCAGCTGCTGCAAATAGCTTGGAAAGGCACTTTTCAGTTCTTCAAATGAATTTATATCCAGTTTTCACTGAGTACTCCAGGTTCCAGACATACATGTTAGGTCCGGTTTATTGATGAATCCTGTTGGTCAGAATGTAAATTGTTGTATGCCTGACTCTGGGTCATATAGTATATTGCCGACTCATCCAGGGTATACCCAGCCTCTTGTTCTTTGAGAAATAAGATAGACCCAGGGATCTTAAGTTAATCGAATAAACAGTTAAGAAAGTAGGTGGATGGAAAAGGATGATTAACCGACCAGATCAATCTAAAAAAAAAAAACCAAAGCAACTTCCACATACCTCTGGTGCTTAGGATCGTAACCAGTTTAGGAATGTAACTGCCTTTGTTTTTTTGTCTTTTTTGTTGCTTTTTTTTATTTGAATGAACTAACAGGATTGCTTTGTCAAAAGTTGTCATTTTTGTTGTACAAAAACACAAACAAAACACAACAAAAGGAAAACGGGCTGTGGAAGTAACGGTTCTGTTTGTTTGTCTCAGACGCTAAAACATTAACAGTTTAACAGGAAGTGTTGTGTCCACAGACACACTGAGTCACACAAAGAAACCTTTATGATGAGCAGAGGACGACAGAGGACTCACTGTTGAAATGAAGAGGCATTTCTGTCCCCACTCTAGTTCTTCTGCCTCAACATTTATGTGACCTCCGATATGTGGAACAAATCTGAATAAAGGTCCCATACACCCACCAGCCACTTTATGCCCAACTGCTCTTTATAGCAAATACCTAATCGGCTAGTCACGTGGCAGAATCTCACTGCTTTAAAGAATGTAGACATGGTCAAGACTACTGCTGGAGATAAAGTGTAGCATTGGGAAAGGTAGTTGAAACAGCATGAGTGTCTTTTTCAGAAACTGCTCATCCACAAGGAATTGAATGCGTACTCACCTTTAGGCTTCACATATCTGACAGGTGGATATCTATAGAGAGATATACATATCTCTCCATAATACAGTTACAGAAAGTCTTAAGAAACAATACAGACTGTAAAAAAACTGGGCATGTATGATAGATATCAATAGGCTCAACACAGTGCAACCTGGATGAACCTTAGATATTCCTTTTAATAATACAAGCATATGCATATAAGCATCTCTGTATACATTTTTGCTGTATCATTTAGATGACAGCGTCACAATTTGGTGTAAACAGTAAAGAATGGTACCTGTCATGATTGCATTAACATCTCATGCTGCTGTGGTTTTTAGCCTCATGGTGGCAGCTGAGCAAGATTTAGTCATCATAGCCTTTCACAGTGTTGTTGCTGACCATGTCTGTCCCTATATGACCACAGTGAACTCATCTCTTAATGGCGGCTTTGAACAGGATACCACAACACTCATATCATCTCAAGCTGGTTTCTTAAACATGAGTTTAACTCATGTAATTTCTGTACTAAGAAACACTTAGTACAGAAACTGGTCCTGTTACACTGACTTGATGTGTTACGTTCACGCGTTTTCTATGGTGTTATTAAAATGTTCTGAAGTGGTCCTAAGGTTACGTAAGCTTCTTCATTGTCTAGTCATTCTGTCATCCCTGCTGAAATACACAAATAGCTGCCAGAGTTGGACAAGAGATGCCATCAAACTGCACTAATGGCAGTG
>NW_005187413.1:2029233-2033484 GCF_000239375.1 Pundamilia nyererei | reverse complement strand
TATTCCTTTTAATAATACAAGCATATGCATATAAGCATCTCTGTATACATTTTTGCTGTATCATTTAGATGACAGCGTCACAATTTGGTGTAAACAGTAAAGAATGGTACCTGTCATGATTGCATTAACATCTCATGCTGCTGTGGTTTTTAGCCTCATGGTGGCAGCTGAGCAAGATTTAGTCATCATAGCCTTTCACAGTGTTGTTGCTGACCATGTCTGTCCCTATATGACCACAGTGAACTCATCTCTTAATGGCGGCTTTGAACAGGATACCACAACACTCATATCATCTCAAGCTGGTTTCTTAAACATGAGTTTAACTCATGTAATTTCTGTACTAAGAAACACTTAGTACAGAAACTGGTCCTGTTACACTGACTTGATGTGTTACGTTCACGCGTTTTCTATGGTGTTATTAAAATGTTCTGAAGTGGTCCTAAGGTTACGTAAGCTTCTTCATTGTCTAGTCATTCTGTCATCCCTGCTGAAATACACAAATAGCTGCCAGAGTTGGACAAGAGATGCCATCAAACTGCACTAATGGCAGTGGTATCCATCTTTCATACTGCGTCCTGGGTGGCCTAAAAGCAAAATGTGTAACCACAGAGAGATGGACACACACTGAGAACTTTATTTCCTACTTACTTTACAAAGGAAAGGAAAGGAAGCTATATCAGCAGGAGAGCTTTGTTTGTTGTTTGTTTTTAACCTTGAATGAATAGGCCTACTGTAATTAGTGACCATTAGGCTACTGAATTAATTTCAGCTGATCAGCTAAAATGTTATTAAATCATAAAACTTGCCTGAATTGTGTGGGTTTTTCTCCTCACTTTTTTTTTCTTTTTTGGGCCTGTAGTTCTAACTCTTTTAGTCTGGTTTTTGTGTGTAAATTGGCTCACCGTGGCGTCCCCACAGACCTCACCATTTTACTGACGAAAACAATCCCGGTGAAATAAAATAAAATAAAAAGTCTCTCCAAACTAGGGATGTCTTAACACCAGAAATTTTGTAGTCAGTATCAATTCCACCAGAATTACATGATCCTCAATCATGACACTCAACTTGATACCAAAACAAAGTGATCATCCCACATACAAAACTCCTTTATTAAAAGCTTGTTTTAAAACATAGACGCAGTGGCAGATCTTTAATTACATTTTGTTGGAGAGGCTTTAATGGAATTGTTAGGATAGTTTGCTAATATTATAGTTGCATTACATTATCATAAGCATCTAATACTAGGCATTGCAAACATTTAGCCTATGGAGCAGAGTTGATTTCACAGCGGCAGTGCCAGCTGTCTCAAACAAAATGATAACATGTTTTTCAGGAAAACATATATTGGATGTCGGTCTTTTAGGTGCTTTGCTAAATTGTAAGTATTTCCTCCCTTGATCCAAAATACACGATAAAATCATTTGCATATTTCCTTTTGCAAATCAGTTTCACCCCTTTGGTCATTCCCCCTAAAATGCAAATTACTTCCCTAGCCAGCTCAACCTTCCTTATCAATTTTATCAGTGTGTCGCAGCAGAGCTGTCGTGGCAGCTGCACCAATCACCATTTTCTACGTGTACTTTTTACTGTTCTTGTGGGGTATCTTTTTATTTTTCGTCAAGTAAAGTTGGACTACAACACTTGTAGCTGTACGCTGCCTGTTTCATTTCTAGAAGAACTGTCACCTCAGTACATTTGGTACTATGGTAACAAAGAAAAACAAGTACCACTGCCTTTTCAGTATTTTGGCATCTATTGGTATTTATTCTGGTATTTATCCCTACTGCAAACATAGTGTTACATCAAGCCTAAATATACAATCAAACTAACAGATGCAAACACTTCTCTCTATTTCTGGTTTGGAGATTGTAATGGATGTGTTCATATATGATGTCTTGATTCATAACATGAAAAAATCACAGCTCTGGGCTTTCACCCACTCAGATCATTGTTCTTTAAAGTGGGAGCAAAATGGGGAATACCTTTTATAAATGATATAAAGATGGAGAAAGAGACTGAGAGAGCTAACCTCCTGATGTGCACACAAGCTCATTATCAAATGTGTATTAGTCAGTGTGTTTAAATGTGTCCTGGCTGTGTTTGCATTTGTCATGCTTTTGTGGGCATTTCAGCATGAAGCTAACATTGTAACATCATATAAACCCAAACTGGTTATTAAAGGAGGTGGTGTCTTTCTTACATAATTTTTTAACAAAATGAGACACACCCCTATTATTTCAACACACATTACACCACTCGTCATAGGATTTTAATCCGATTGATTTCCAAATAGCCTTTAATGAAGCAACAACCTCACACAAACTGCTACAATGTTCAAGAGCTTCAGTTCAGCTCCTGTTTTTGTGTTTTGCAGATCATGCAGGCTACGGGCAACAACTCATTTACTCATCTCAGAATTTTTTTCTACTACAGTTTTACTCTATTCACCATTTTTATTTTATTTAGCATTTGTATGTTTCAAGCTCTTTACTAGACTTTTTAAACTTCATTTAGCTTTTTTATGACCGGTTCGATTTTGTTGATAATTTTCATTGATTAGTTTTTGTCTGTTGTCATGACTGCAACTTAGTGAGCAAATTCAGCTCTACTGGCGAAACATAAATACACTTAATACCTCTTGTCAAAGTCCTCCTATGTCTTCACTACGTATGTTAATATAAATCTGGACAATCAGACATAAATTGCTACTGCAAGGGTTGCCAGACACTCAAAATCATGATGTGGAAATTCTGTTTAGTTCCATGTAGAGATATCGTTTAGATCAGCCGAGCTCAGAAACCTTTAGATTTTTGGAGCCTTTACGTTGTTTTGAAGTATAGAAAGTTTAAGGTGGTGTGTTATACAAAAACCTGACAGATATCCTGTCATCTGCTCATAATGATCTAGGTTATGATCTAGATTTCCTTCACTGGTTTTTCAGCAGCAGCAGCAAAAAGCTTTAAAAAAATAAATAAATAAAAGTCGCCACATTGATGATAGTCATCTGGGTAAAATCGCAGTGATAAGAGCTCCTTTTAAACTGACAGAGGTGTTGACTCTGTCTTATGTCTGGCCTTTCAGCAGCTCCTTTGATGTCTTTCACAAATATACAGTCAGCAAATACCAACAAAATCCAACCAAATCTCTCTAATAATGTGGATTACATGTCAATTTATTTAATTCATGCTAAGAGCATGCATAGCAACAGGTGTGCGTATTGATGAACACACAGATTTTTTGCATTACTGGCAAATCCTGGTTTTCCTTAATGATCAGCCTCTGCACAAAAATGTTTGAAGACCACAGAGCTGGACTAGCTAGTTAGCTAAGATGGGTTTTTCCTGACTCGGACAGGAAACTTAAGCGTGGGGGTGGACTCCATCCGTAACAATGATCAGTCCCAGGCAGTAAAGCCACTGACTGTGCTTCTCACACAAAGTACTATTTCTCAGATTAAAAAAAGAAATTAATAAATGCTTGGGTGAAGATATCTTTACTGTTTTTATTAAAAACTGTAAAAACATGTTGTTCTGTGTTATTTTAATTCATTTTCCGTCAGGTCTGGTTGAAGCTTTTTGTTTTTATGTGGATTAAAAAAAAGGAAAAGAATTCCTTGGTGCAGGAATCATGTCCTGAAAGGAAGATTGCTCTTCTCCTCTTGTGTTTTTTGATCAGCAGTGTTGGACCCTTAAAAAAACAACACTAACACTTGTTAGGAATTATAGATCAATAGAGCCGTGACTGATAACTCCTGTGGTTCTCTGTATCCATTTGTACAGTTAATCTCATAGAAAACAACTATATAAGCTATATACCGTAATGCCAAATACCGGAATGTAATTTATTTACATTTTATTATTAAATTTTGTGAGCACTTTAAAATTAACTCTATTCTGATTTTTTTCTTTTCTTTTTAAAAATAAGTTATTTTCTGATTGTTCCAGGTGCCACCAAGGAGATAGGCTCAGCGCTAACCAGGATGTGTATGAGACACCGGAGCATCGAGTCCAAACTTAAGCTGTTTACCACGTAAGACACTAATTCTCACCCTCCACTCACACACAGCTTTGAATATAATCTTTATGTAGGAAGGAGGTAAGGCAGGTGAAGGTTTGAATGATGGTGCGGTGACACCATTTATCAGGCAGTGTGGGAATTGGGTAATTATTTCCAACAGACATATGTTAACACCAACTGTGTGTGTGTGTGTGTGTGTGTGTGTGTGTGTGTGTGTGTGTGTGTGTGTGTGTG
>NW_005187413.1:2027837-2029213 GCF_000239375.1 Pundamilia nyererei | reverse complement strand
GTGTGAGAAAGCTGGACTTGTATGCTATCCTGATTTCACCCATTATCACTGTCACTGCAACATTACAGCTGTCCTGTCATTACTGTCTGCTGTCATTAGCAGAGGTGTCAGTCAGTGACGCATATATTGTGTCTCATGCGGATCACGGCACATGCACTCAGAAGCCACATTATTAGGTGTACCTGTGCTGCCTGTCTGGAGTCCCCTACAAGTTTTGTTCTTCCATCTTCTTTCATCTATATAAATGAGAATGTTAAAGAAAACATCTTATTTAAAGGTAGCAGATATCTGCTATAACAGCTGCATTATTAAATTGTAAAGTTGTCTCTTTCCAGCCTGCTGAGGTAATGCTCAGGTTAAATTATTCTGTCCCTTACTGAGTAATAAAGTTGTGGTTTTACAGCCTTATTTAATATTTAACTCAGCAGCTTCATAGTAAAGACACAGCAGCAGCACATAATTTAGCATCAAGTGCACGCAGGCACAGATTCCCAGTTCAGTTATTTGAACCACTCATTTGAAGAAAAAGAAGTCTAGATTAAAGTTACTATTCAGATTGTTTGTTGTAAACTGCTTTTGTAGGGTGTGGCCAGTTTGTTTAAATTATGAAAAACAGTACAATGGAAGCACCTAACACATATACCAAAACACATTTGGGCTCTCATTCACTAAATATGGGGCCGTATTGTAAAAACCTTGGTGTCATTTTTGATCACTTCAGTCACAAAAAGCTTGTCAGCTCAGATGTTCAGTCATGTTTTAGGCAGCTCCGGAGACTCAGTAATGCAGCTCAGTTTTATACAAAAAGGAAATCTAGAGATGGTCATGGATGCTTTTATTTCCTCTTTTATTTTGAAAGTTGTCATAAGTCTACATAAAGTACAGCTTATTCCTATCATTCTTATTACCATGCAATTTTAGAATTGATTTTAAGGTTTTAATTGATGACTTGTTGCCAGTCTTACTCAATAAAGTGAACCATGAGTAAATAAAGAGTAAATCAGTAAAGATTGATACAATTTCATCACAAAGACGTTTGGTGCAGTTTCTCTCCTCCAGATATCCACAGTAACATGAGCGTATAAAAGCATTGAATTCTCACACTGAGTTTGTGAATGCGATAACTCAAGAACAAGATGATATTGGCGCTTCAAATTGATACCGTGGGTGCATCTACTAAACATTTTGGATCTCAGTGACTTCTGACCTCTGGTTAGAGGTTACGTTTTCTGAAAACCTTATGAATGCGCTAACTCAAGAACAAGATGATGTAGGATTTTAAAATTGATACCATAGGTGTAGGGATGGGTATCGTTTAGGTTTTATCCGATACCGGTGCCAAATCGGTACTTTTGAAACGGTGCCGGTGCTCAAAC
>NW_005187413.1:1958397-2026594 GCF_000239375.1 Pundamilia nyererei | reverse complement strand
AGTGACTTCTTCAGTCTCAGCTGACTGCAGGTTTCCCCAAATCTTATAATGACTGAAAACAGCCCACTGAAGGAACAATGGGCTGGGAGGTCAGTTCCTTAATCATAATTATGCAAATTCTCATGACCATTGATCAACAACCACTGACCAAAACCCACTGATCAATGACCATGAGTACCATTCACAGGTAGTTGGGGAATGGCTGCAATCACAGCATTGTAAGATGGCGAAAGATGTACCCTTAGGCCCTTATTGGAACTTCACTAAAGTGCTCTTTTGATTTACAGTGTTAATTATTTTTAAAAAAATGTTTCGGCACAGTGTTTTATAAAGTGAGTCTATATCTCTTTTTGCCCTCAGGTCCCTCTCAGAAGGTCTCATCACACCTCTTGAGTTGAAAATGGAGGAGTGGAAAAAAGTGGCCAGTCAGCTGGATAAAGACCACGCCAAAGGTATGTCAACAGGCTAGCACGCACTCACAGACACTTAGGCAAAGACAAAAGCTTCCTCACTTTCTGCTTTTTCCTGTGGTTCAGAGTACAAGAAGGCCAGAGCAGACATCAAGAAGAAATCTTCAGACACCATCAAACTGCAGAAGAAGGTGAAGAAAGGTAAGAATCACCACCTTCATTTCACCTCCAGCAGGTTTTCAGCTGCACTCAGACAACAGAAAACAAGAAAAGGACACAACAGTTTTTTCCCCATGTGTATATACAAGTTGTAAAACATGGAGATATTACAGCTTATTCATAGAAGGCTCCACCTTCTATATATGTAAGCCATCTTCCACAGTGAGCTAATCTCTGTAGTAACAACATGAATGTTTTCGATCCTGCCTTCATTGTGTTAACATGAGTGTTTTCAGCTCTCTGACGGATTATTTCATGGCCATCCTTCTGTCATCTGTGCCCCAAGAAAAACCCAATCTTAAAACATATTTATGTATTAAAAGAACAACTATGCAACACTTTGGTTTTAAGTATATAAAAAAATTAGCTCTTTCAAAGTTTTGACATTTTAACTCAAATACTGTCTCACCCCGCAAATATCAATAGTAAACAGTCACCCTTGCTTATTTCTTTGTACTAATTTGGAGCATCTGGAGAAATGGTGGTCTCAAAAACTCATCTATCAAATATGATACACTTAACTTTATTGGGTTTAGAAATAATCTGTAGTACTAAAACTGCACTGTTAGTTTTGCACTAGAAATTCTCATTGACCTGGCCTGTATGGCGATGGAACTTGTTGTTCCTTAAATTGTGTTCGGACTTTGGGGTAAATAATGACTTGTTGACACGGGGCTTGTTGTTGCTACCTTGCGACTGTTTGATCTTATCTCAGGGTGTATCTCCTTCGGGCTTGTTAATCTTGTTTGGTCTTGTTGGTCTTGACTTTAGAATTACGTGGATTTGTTTCCACTTACTTTGTGCTTCTTGGACTGCTTGTGTTTGATTTGGGGCTTGCTGCAATTACCTTACGACAGTAAGGTAATTGCCACTTTTAGCACAGTCAATATGAGATTAAATGTCTTCCCTACCCAAAATGGAGGGGTATAGTCAGCTATTGTGCTTATAGTAATTTTGTAATTGATCATTATTTTAAATCTGCCAATATTTTTTCACTGAATAAATACTGTGAGAGCAGCCTCTGTACAGTGAGGTCTGAGGTCAGACTCCAGGCTTGTCAGTTGGACTTGTGCCAGAAACCAGGCACACTGGCAGGCAGATACCTGTGCCACTCCCTCCCCTGTTATCAAAGTAACACACCCTGCAGTTGCAATGGTTGCAGCTAGCCTTGACATCCCATTACCAAACAAACTGAAAGCTTGCTAGGAAGGACTGCAGAAGGCCTTGTATGCTAGAAAGAAAGAAATTTAAAAAACTAAACAAAACAGAAATGCCACAAATGCACACGCTTGCATTCATAAACATACATGCATACACGAAGATTGAAATGCAACCTCAAGGCCTCTATACAAATATCTTCTCTGTCCTGTGGCTCTACAAAATCCAATGGGCAAATGCAAAGATAGAAAAATAGTTTGAGCACACATCACAAGTGCAGACCCGCCCAGGGTAAACAGTGATGCCTGTGAATTTAACATCCCTGAACACATTTCTGCTACTCCTATTCCTTTTTGGTCCTTAATTCTGTTTTCTGTCTTTTTTCTGCAACATTCCCTTTATTCTGACTTCTGAGCTCAAAATGACTGACCACATTAGTTTCAGGCAGTCTAAAAGATCAGTAGAAAGTCAGAGCATTTGAAGAAAAGTTTGGGTTAATTACAGCTTGGGTCTATGGTTTCAGCTGTGCTTTCTACTTGTAATGATAACGCTGTGCTGAATATGTAAAGTTACAGATCTCACGTATCCGCCCTGAGCTGGTGCTGTTATGCGGGAAATTTTTATCTAAAGCTAAAAAGCTTTCATCAAGTTGATGCTAAAAATGTAGCTTCTCTGAATGTAGGTCAGTTTGAAAGTGACAAGCATATAGACAAGGCTGGCAGTGTTTCTAATCATCCCATGTTTTACTGTAACACTGAAAGTATTATAAAGTTCTCTTTGAAATAAGCTTGTCCAATGCAGTAATTGTTTATAGAAATGATGGACAAGGCTGCAAAAATTGAAATTGAGGTTTGAATGAACTGTATGCTCTCTATGAGAATTGCAAAGCTGTGAGAGACCATAAGTAAACAAGTAAGCAAAAGCAACTCAAAGACAGAGACTGAACCACAGCTTCACATGTTGTCACCACGTAATCACAGAGCACACACACACGCACATGAGAGCATTTTTTTTTCTCCCTCCCCTGCACAATGCACCAAAACAGTCACCAATCAGGGCTTCACATTATAATTATCCTGCTGTACAGTGCTCTCTGTGTGTGTAGACACCATATAATAAGTAGGGACAGACTGAGAGACTAACTGCTGAGCCATTTGTTGGTACAAGGAGTCTTAAACAGAAATAAAGCCCACCGCGTTTTGTCATTTTATGGATTAGCTGTATTGAAGATGTTGTTTTTTGTTCAATCTTGTTCCCAGTGAAACTTTGCAGTATTGGATTTTTTCTGCACGATCATAGTCCAGACATTGATATTGTTGTATCATAGTTACACCTACATGAAACTATGTTGAGCTCCTGTATTTTTAGCAGTTTTCCTCGCTGTGCAATCATCTTTTGCCTCCTCCTCCTCCTCACAGGCTGATTTTTGTAGTCTGTTTTTGCTGATGTATGTTTGAATTAAAGGAAGACCTCATAACGGTAAACATCTGTTCCTTCACTAATCATCTCATCCCATATGATTCTCTGTGTGTGAATGTGTACAGTCTATCATTATGTGGTGCTTAACCACTTTCGGATAGGGAATCTACAACTGGTGTGCGTGCATGCGTGCGTGTGTGTGTGTGCGTGTGGGAGAGAGGCAGATGATGGGAAGAGTATTGGGGAAACATAAATAAGACATAAAGGTGATTTTAAGTGTTTTAGAAAATTGATGTCATGTCTTTTATTGTCAACACTAGTTCATAGCTCGAGTTTTACTTGTTTTCCCATTTTAAAAGTTGCAGTACATGTCATCTACTACCTAAAAACATGTTCGGTTGAGTAGAGGTTAAGTTGTAGAAGTTGCAATGATTCACTGCATTACAAGTGTTTTCATCAGTAAACAGCACTTTCAAATTGCTGTTTTTCACGGGCGTTTGTTGGCAGCGCAGAAGATGTCGAGGAAATGTCAGATATTGCCATGAAATTTGAATTTCTGGTAATTTTCCAAGCACAAGAAGGTCACTGCCTCAGCCCCTTAGGCCTAGAGGAGGTTTTTACATGTAAATAGCCATTCTGTGAGCTATACAGATGCAAATCAGGATAGTAGAAGTTACTTCAGTTTCTAAAAGGTAGTCTCATCTTTTATTTCTGTACCATTTATTTTCCATAATGCATTGTAATCAGTGATTGTTAACTAGACTTTAATAGTTAATTTTAGGAAATTGTTATGTTATTTTATTATTGGTTCAACGTTCTGCCCTCTAACGTTTGCCTCTGCCACCTCACCAGCCTTATATTTATACATTTTATACTTGCTTTGTGTTTATGCTTTCTTTAACACGAGAAATATAAACTTAATTTATAACAAAATGTAGATACAGAAGAGGGTACATGGCAAGGAAATGAAGAGAGATTAAACAAATCTTGCGTGGTTGATAAACTTAAACATCCTTGTGTTGCTCTGGTAATAGAGGAGGAGGAAGAGGATGTGAGTGATGGGTTAAAGTCATCATCTCTATGACTCAGCTGTGTTTACTGTATTTAAAAAAAGATGGATAATGGAAAAATGCATTAAGAGGAGAAGTAGAGAGATTTGTAAAGAGAAGACAGTTGAGACAGAAAATGTGACGTGTAAACTCTGGAAATGGAATAAAAATAAAAGATAAAAGGTGGAAAGAATAACTGATGCCATCAGACACTGGGGATGATGACGTTCATAGTGAGGAGCAGGAGGAGGAAGCGGTATTGTTGCTTTGCTCTAAAAGGCAAGAAAGAGTTAAAAAAAAATCCAGAGTGTAAGAGAATCGAGCGAAGCTTCATGGCTGAAGATGTCGAAGAAGTGAAGAGAAGTATTTGATGATGGAAAATGGTGAGGACAAAGGAAGAATATAATAAAGATGAGAGGTTGATAGAGCTGGAAAGCAGAGTAAGGTAAAAGGACAGCAAGAACAATGAGGTAAAAAGGAGGCAAGTTGATTTAAGAGATTAAGAGCAGGGAGGTTAAAGGACGTTAAATGTCCTCATTTGAATATCCAGACAGTTTTTGCATACAGCTTGTGCTGGTTTCAACCTGCCTTGGAGAGTGCTGCAGAAACCTTTGACATCACCTAAAACTGCCTAACCACCTGTCTCACACCAAAGACGACATCAGCATGTGACGCAGATGGTCTAGACTGTTTAATGAGTAAGCTTTTAAAAGCAGCTGGACATCAGCATCAAAATTAGTCATTGTGCTTCAAAAATATTTTGCAGGCATCATTTGGCATTACTAGCTGTTGAAATTGAACAGTCTTCATAAAACTAAATACTTGCCCTCTATATTTTTTTTTATTTTACCTTTGTGTGCAGACAAAGTCATTTTGGTTATTCCCCGGGCCCTTTTTTTTTTTTTTTTTTAAAAGCATGGATGTTTTTACACTAGTTTTAGTTCTAGTTAGCTATAATAACCTTGCACTAAATAATGGGAGATGGTATCAATATATGGATATAATTAAAGAGGTCTTAATTGATCTGCTAAGCCTCCAGTACCCAAGAACCAGGTTGGATTTGCTTTCTCTGAGTGAACAGATCATATTTTGGCTCAAGTCTAATTCCTTGGGTGTGTAGTTGGGTATGTTTTTAGGAGTTCATTTCAGATTGTGTTACATTTTTGGTCCATGGAAGATGTAGTGGTGGCTGGGAGGTTTTTGAATTCATACTTGAGCTGAGTTACTGTTGTCACTATGAGGAATTTTTCAGATGAACTCCACTAACAAATGATAATAGCAAAGTTTGATTAGGAGAAATCTTAAACATTAAGTTAAATGACAGTCATGTCCTTTTTTATTTTATTTTCAATTTTCAGTTTTGTTCGATTTTTAGATTCTAAAGTCTAACAAAACTGCAAGTGACACAGAGCAAAGAAATGTTCGTTTTTTAAGTTTGATGTGGAATCTGGTTAACCATATTTTAGACACAATAATTGCATTTAATACAAAGAATAATTCGTTTTATAGCTGCCCACAGCTGCTTTTTCCTTTTGGGATTCTGTATTTTTTACAATTAGTAAAGTTGTATACAGTAATACGAATATCTTCCACATCTGCATTTACCTTTTCACACTTTTGTATTTGTATTTATATTTTTGATCTTTATAGCAGCAGTTTAGAGCAACAGTTACATCAATGCACTTAACATATGGGAAGATAAATACCCTACAATATTAGTGAGAAAACCCCAATGGTCACACGATCTTACTTAGTAAGTAGACATAAGTAGACACTTCAGAACCAGGCACAGTAAAGGGGGAGTGTTGTGCAACGGCTGGTTTTGGGGGTAAGAGGAAAGATAAAGAAATGGGATCATGGAGCGATGAGGCCAAAATACAAATTAAAGGAAAGAGGAGACAAAAGTTAATGACATGCATTAACAGCATATAAACACACGGGCGGTGAAAAGAGTAGTAGTCTGAGCCTATAGCAGCATAACTAAGGGATGGTTCAAGGTCTCCTGATCCAACTTTATCTGTAAATTAAAAGGAAAGTTTGAAGCCTATTTTCAGAAGTAGATCGGGTGTCTGTCTCCTGAAGCCAGACTTGGACCTGGTTCCACAGGAGAGGTGTCTGATAGCTGAAGCTCTGCAACTAGTTCTACTTTGCAAACTATAAGAGCCACAAGGCTGCACTTAGAGAGTTAAGTGCTCCAGAGATAATATGATACTATAAGATATGATGGGGCCTGATCATTCATTATTTAACCTTGCATTTACTGCAACCGCTGCACCACCACTGTGCATTATATATGTATTCGGGGCCTGATTTAGTCTATTCTTTTGTGTCATTAAGTGTTATTGTTGTACAAAAATAAAAATGCACTATTCAGCCATGCTGTTGCAGTTTACAAAGACAATATTCACTGCAGCTTGTGTGGAAGCAGCTCCACACACTGATAAGTGACCTCTTTCCTCATACTGTTTGACTGACAGATGATTACAGGGAAGTGCAGTCCAGAGGAAAAAGATTCCTCTCATTAACTTCTCAGGTTACATGTGTGTGACTTGAGTAGAATTAATTTAGGTTTAGCTTGGTTAGATTTTGGCTTGCCTGAGGCATTTTTGTTTGTGTGTTATACATTGTTAAGCCATAAAAATCTAGAGATTGAGAAAATTAATGTCAAAATGGCCACAGGAACAAATTCTCAAATGCATTGAGGTAAGCTGGAGCTACATTTGGAAGCATCCATGAGGTGTTTTTACATTATGTCTCCCAGCTGGTGAGAATTAGCTTTGCGTGAACTGTGTTTCACCTTTAACGGCATGAATTTGCAGGATGGAGCTTCTGAGTTCAGGTCTTTGTGTTTTTGTGGGTGTTGAGCTGGAGCCTTGTAGAAACAGCAGCCTGTGTGTGTTTCCACAGAGCCTAGAAGTCAGACTAACAGCACACACGGACACTGAGCTTCTGTTAGCAACGTGAAATTATCCTCAGTCTTCTCCATGCTCTCACACACACCTGAGGGAACAGGCTGTGTTTAGGTTGAGCTTAACGTCTGCACAGAGTCTTCAGTGTGTGTGTGGGTTTGTGTTTGGCTGTGGAAATTGCTTCTCACTGTTTTTCACAGGACTTGCTGTCCCCGTCTCTGTTTTTCCTACTTCTTGCTGTTGAAGTTTGAAAGAGGTCTTGTTTGCACCATGTTTGCTGGAAAAATATTTCAAGCTTTGTTAAAGAACAGTTGAACAGAAATCTGGTGAACAGATAAGCCCGGGGATCAGTTTGTGGGATTTTGCAGGTGGCTGTGAGCTGTAATATGAGCAATATGAGTATGAAACATGAAAGCTGCTGCTTTGCAAAACATGATCCTTTGAATTCTTTGAAAACTTCTTTCACCGCCTCTGGACTTCATTTTTACATCCAGTGGTTGTTTCCACAGTTGGGTGGTCTGCAGGTCAGAACTCTTTGTCCTCTCTACCTGTGGGTCTGAACCGCCAGACTCAGACCAGACAACACTGTACCAAACAGTTACACCTACAGACTCTGTTATTCCTCAGTGGCACTGAATTATTCCTGAAGGGAAATCTATGAGAGACTTTCTGTACCACTAAACCTGGTAGTTAACCTCCCTCTGCTCTCAAAGAGTGTGTTGTGCTGAAGCATGTGGAAAGTAGAGCTTAATACAAGTTTCAAGTCTGTGGAGGCAGACTTCCCACTTCAATTTTCAGTGTAGGGGGTTGCCTCTTAATTTGAGGGTATTTAAAGGCTTGAGATCATTGCGTTGTGGGGATGAGCCACAGATACTGATTGTGTTGTCACTTGTACTGAGCTTTTAATGCAGCCATACTGTGACTTCACATATCTCTAGTAGAAATCTAGACTATAGTGGAAAAGATTTTTAAACTGACCCTTTGCCTTTAACAAAGAAATAAATAAATAATCCATCCAGGAGCTTTGGACTGACAAGACTTGCTTCTAAAATTCATTTGGTTACATCTCTGCTCTGTCACATTCTCCCCCATATCCTTTGAAATGTTTTTGTAACATTCTCCTCCTCCAGTAACATTGAATGATTCACAGTTCAGAAATAATCCTTATTGCTTTGGTGACATCAAAAATCTGTTGAATTTTGTGGAGGAGCAGTTTGCACTGACATTGACTTTCTTTGTGCTCACAGTGGCGACACATGGAGCATGTGTTATAGGTGCCATAAAACATTTAAGTCATGTCTTTTACACACCATTTCAGATTGCCTGAAGTGATTTTAGCTTAACTTCAGTTTCAGAATCTTTCTAGTGCAACAAATCGGTCAGATTCTTAAGGGAATCCTGAAAATTATCCTGAAGAATTTGGTCTCAAAAATGTGCTTTGCTTTTTGTTTCTCCACTTGGATGTTTGAACTTCGCAGCAGAATGACGTATGTGCCGGTTCTGACACCAGAAGGCTGTTTTTACGTTTGTCTGCTGAAAAGGGGAAAGTTTCTTTGCACTCACCTTAAATGAGTTTAGCACATGTAGGTACAAGCAGGTCCAGTGTGCAGCTTACAGAAGTGTGATGTGGAAACTTGTGGGCTCCAGTGGAGAGACGCTGAGAATCTTGCGTGGAAATATCTGTTAGTTATGCAGCTTTGACCTTATACTACAGCCTGTCAGTGTGGCATGAAGACTGTTAGTTTGGAGTGGAAAAGAAAGAAATGAGGGAACGGATTTGATCACAGTTCACTGAAGAGACAGAGCCTTCTGTGAGCTGGTGAAGAAAAAAAAAAAGTTATTTGACTCAAAAGTGTGTATTCAGGAGTGTTTTGGTTTTTGGGGGTTTTTTAATGGCAAAAATTACATTTTGATGATTGTCAGTGACGAGTCCATATTCATAAAAACAGCCATGACCGTGTGTGCTGGTGCAGGATACAGTTGGCACATTGTAAGCTAGCTGAAAGCTGATGCAGCATTTAAATGGATTGTTTTTTGTATGTAATCTTTATATTGGAACCTTGGAGTGCACCAGACTGAATAAATTTGGAGAAAAGTTTATGCTTTTTGAATCAAGGATCCAGGACGTTAGGATTTCAGTCTACCAAATACTTGGCATTTAACACAATTCAGCACTTTGTGTGTCATATTTGAATTCAGTTGTTCATATATAAGCCTTTGCTCACTTTATCTCAGTTAATGTGCCCTCTTCAGGTCTAATGGCTGGCGGTGTAAAAGAACAAACTCTGTATCAAAGATTAAGACAAGATGATGCCACCCATTAGTTACCGAAGTTTTGTTGTGAAACTTTAAGCCGACTTTTTTTTTTTTACAGTTGCCATCTTGGTGTTTTCTAATTGAGAAACTAGGGGATACTACACACTCATAAGAGGCCAGCTGCTTCATCTTACTTTGTGAGTCAAATGAGGACCATAATGTAAAAAAAATATATAATTTGGTTTTAATAACACTCAAAAGCAGCATTTGAGATCAGAGTTTCACCTGGAAAGTGTTTCCTAAGTTTATAGAGCAATAGGGTAATTTTGTCATGGACTAACAAGGAGTTGCTCCCTAATGGCCATTAGAAAGGTTTCAGGGTTTAGGCATCAGCTAAGCATAATACCCAGTCTGCTTTACAGGGAGGAATAAGAGCTAAAATGGTGATGACAGAACTGTAAAATATCATCTTCAAGGCAGATCACTCCTGAACTGTCCCATGGCTAGCTTTGTGAAGGCTATTATTGTCTAACAAAGATTCGAGGTTGTTACAGTGGTGAGCTGGGTTTCAGGGCTTCTCATGACTCATGTGACAAGCCTGGTATGGTTCACATGCTGGCATAGAGTCCAGTAAACAATGTAGTAAATCAAATCAAAGGAGTCAGAGAAAGGGAAACCAATGTCCGTTTCTCTTCCTCAAACTCAAATTCCATCCCACTCTAAAGCACCTCAATTACTCAGAGCCTTTTACTGACATGTTATTGAAGGAATTCTAAGCATGCAAGATGCCTGTTAACCAACGACAAAACGCTCAGTCTTGTTCATCTGAGCTGGGAAATCCTACATTGCCATACTAATTTTCACATTTTAAGCACTTATGTTCAGCGCACACAGAAGGACAAGGTCAGGCAGGGTGTGTGACAAACAGCTGACTGCGTGTGTGATGCGTTTGCATGTGTCTCTTCACTGCTTTTATGTGGTGCTGTTCTACCCTCTGGTGGTAGCATATGGGTAACACATTGTGAGCCTGTGTGGTTTCCTTCACACACAGTATCGCTCATTATAAGGAAGAGATGTTAATGTTAATGTTGTTTGTAAGAACTGTGATACTTGCTTTGGTTAACTGCCTCCACACCATGAATACACCAAAAGCAAATATTTTTAGATTTAACATTAGCTGGTTGTTATATTGCAGTAGAAAGTTGATCAAAAAGTTAAGGATGGATTTGTGAAAGTTTTTACCACAGATGGCGTGGTGGGAATTTTTTCACTGTTGTGTAATCAAGCATCAGGACATTTGCATAATATCCTCATTTTTCGAAAAACAAATTAACGCCGAATCAAATAAAAATTAAACAGTGGGAAACATTGTGGTGATAATGTAATTAAGTGCAGACTCACAGCTTTCATTTGATGGGTTTTACACAAAATAAATGTATATACTGTTACAAAATTACAGATGGTTTTTAAACATAGCATTTTTCACAGGTTTAAAAGTGTTTGGAAAACTAAAACGATGCCTATCATTCATTTGCATGAATTTCTATGTAAAGTTTCTGTGTGGTTTCCTCCACACACAGCTGTTTCATTCCTTGGGATTCTTTTTGAGCTCTTTACTGCAGCTGCCTTCTGTTTCTGCTTGTTTGTGGTAATTTTATCCTCGGTTTTTCCTTCCTGCAGTGAAAAACATTTTTAGATGAGCTGAAGTGGAGAAGTCAATTTCTTTGCCTTAAGGGTTTCTTGAGTTGCGTTTGCTGTACGTTTAGGGCCATCATCCGTCTGTACGATGGCTCTATCATGAGCCTTTTCTTCTACATACTCTTGTCCTCTCATCATTGTTCCAGGAGTGTGTGTGTAATACTGGTGATTTGTATCATGAAGCTAAAATATCAGAATTGCTTTGGACTACAGACATTTCTGCTGTCTCCATATATTTCTATCATCTGGACCGATCTACCATCAGTTCCTCCTGTTTGTGTTTTAGGGAAGGATGAAGCTCGGGGACAATTGGACAACGCGCTGCAGGACGTCAATGTGCGCTACGCTGTGCTGGAGGACACCGAGAAGCGAGCTGTGTGCAGAGCACTGATAGAAGAAAGAGCTCGATACTGTAGTTTTGTCAGCATGCTGAAGCCTGTGCTGGTCAGTTGTGTGTGTGTCTGTGTGTGAAAGAGGGATACAGAACAATACTTTTTCAGACTTTTCTAATCTGGCAAAGTAAAATAAAAGGAGCTTGTCTTGTAGGACCATGAGATCAACATGCTGGGTGAGGTGACACACCTGCAGACCATTCTGGAAGATCTGACAAACTTGACAGCTGAACCCAATAAACTTCCACCAGCCAGCGAGCAGGTACCTTAACCATCTTCTCCATCTTTACTGATCTCTCAGTTTTTCTCTAGCACCCTCTGCAGGCCTAATATTACCCTTTTAGTGCTATTACTCTGTTTTCCCCAGATTTGGATTCTCTGTGGTGGGAGACTCTCATCCACAAATATTTTAATTGCCAAGTGCTGTGACAAGTTGACAGTAGCTCTTGTTCTGCAACCTTGCTGAACTTAATGTTGCAGCACACAGATCAGTTTTTGCAACAGGTTATGATTTGTGGCTCTTCTGCTTACTGCAGATCAAAGCAATTCAACACATGGAGGTGGGGCTTCTCTAAAGAAGTAGCCCAGCATGACAAACCATTTAATCAGCAGGTCCTTGTCATTTAAAAAACAACAAAAAAAAACAAAAACGAATTTGCATTTAAAAAAAAAAAAAAAATTCATTTTTCCCCCTTGAATGAAAAAGATTAAAAGAACCTTAAATTTCAACATAAGAGTGAAGACATTGTTTTCTCTGACAGATTATAAAAAATGCTCAAGCTGCCAGAAAAATTTAGGTGGCTGTTAATATGCCTGGAAGGCCCCGCCCAAGTACATTAGCAATTTCAAGGCAGATGATGTTTTGTTTTTTTATTTTGTGTCTTATTTTCAGCAAATGTCAGAAAAAGACTACGACCAACAGTGATTGGCTCTACTGAAAGTGCTGTGTATGTATGCAAAGCATGGTTTATCTGCGAAGACCCATCTTTGTCCAAAAAACTACACGCTGTAGTTTATTTTGACCCACACTTTCATTAACTAACTTGGTTCTGGTAATACCCACTGGAGTTGCAAATGTGTATTAATCCACCACTGAATATAGTTCCAGCTTCAGCACTTCCTGTATTTCTGAGCTTTATGCCTTCAGTAGAAACATCCCAACTTTGGAAAATAAAAGGAAAAACACCACAGCTGTCTTTTGTGTGTATTACAGGTGATCCTGGACCTTAAAGGTTCTGATTTCAGCTACACCTATCAGACACCTCCAGCTTCTCCCAGTAACACTCTCTCCAGGAAGAGCAGCATCAGCAGGTGGGTTACACACCAAAGCTGATATCAGTTTACAACATACAGTATTTCATATCACTTCATTTTACATTCTAATAATATCAGTGTGCATTGCTGCTTTCTTTTCATTTTGATGTTTTTTATCACAGTGTTTGTAACTTTACTGTGTGTACTGCACTATATTTAAAAATCACACCTTAAACTTTGTTTCTGTGCAAGTTGATGCAAGTCAAAGTTAAATCCAGGCTCAGACTACATATTTTTCTGAGTTGTGATAATCAAAGTGTCAGATTGGACAGTTACAGTCATAAAGTCGTGCCTTTTTATGACTGACGCACATGAGAGTGTGCACGTTCTGCAGAGGTGATAACTCGAGATGTCCAGGATGAGAGTGTAAACAGACAATCACAACAAAGCGTGTTATATTACTGGCTTTCGGCTCCATTTCAAACTTTCACTGAGCTTATAGCAGCAACTTCATTCCTCTTTCACTTTGTTGTGTTTTGCAGTGTTTATGGCTTTTAATTCTTAAATAAGTTCTTTATTATGTGATTTTCACATTCCAGACAGTCGCTGCTTTTTTCTTTCTTTCTTTCTTTCTTTCTTTCTTTCTTTCTTTCTTCATTTCTTAATTTCTGTGTCTTGGCCTCATAGCTACCAGTCAGGATCAGTGAGACATGTTCCCTCTTTGGACTCTATCAGCTGTGCTGTGGATGGACTACACATGCAGGTAACGCACTTTTTAACCTTTGTTACAACAATTTTATTTCTGTTGTTCTCAAAAATACTGTTAAGAATATATTTTACACTATGTGGCCAAAAGTACATGGTCATCCCTTTTCACACACTCCTGTGTCTTTTAGCTCAGTTTTTTTTTATTTCCAGGACAGTAATGGTAAATCTTTATTATATAATTGTAGAAAGCAACTTCCTTCTAATTCAGATGAACTTTCTGCACTGCATCCATACTGTGCTTGCTAACGTTAACAGAGAATCACTTCATCCTCTTGTCCAAATATTTTAACATTTGGCTAAAAAAGGTGTATATATGTAAAATGGCAGCACCAAAAATGCTGTACTGACAGTTCAAAATGCAAAATATAGCTGAGGGCACGGTGGTTATGTCCATCTTTCTTAAATAGCTTATGGCCGACGCTTCCAAAGTGCATTTAAAATCAGCCTGACAGTTGTGTGTGTGCGCTCAGCTTTAGGCCAGATCCCCCAACCTCATTGTTGGACTTTAAAACCTTTCTGGCTGAATGGGAACAAATGTGGGCAAATGTTAGCAAATGTTAGCAGTAGATTAATGCCCAGAAATCACAAGTGTAGCATTTGGGGCTGTCCATTGATTTCTAGCCATATACTGTACATCAGTGATATTAAGATACTCTTATTTCATTCAAACTTATATACTTTATAGTTTTAAATCAAATTTCTGCATAAATAAAGCAAATTCTGGTCAAATATTTTCAATATCTTTAAAGGTGCATTTCACTTAAATATACCATTCCTGCAATTCTGTACACTCCACATTGTTCAGGCTTCATCCACATTTTAAAATGACACTGTCAGCTTTAAGGATCTTCAAAATAAAAGCTTGTAACAGTAACAACAAAAACAAACACATGCCACTCTAACCCTTTCCTGTGTGTAGCGCTGCTCCTCCCCCTATCTGCTCACCGGCTGCGATGAAAGCGGTCGATCTCTCAGCGAAGGGAACTCCCCCTCTCGCCTCGGCCGTCACGGCAGCCGTGGTCGCTATGGTTACGCAGCTGGCTATGGCCACCGCCCCGCTCAGAGTCGCCGCTTTAGCCGCAGGGATTTGAAAACTGTGAGGAAAAAACTATATAACTATTACATTCCTCCCGACCACCCGAGTGCCGTCCTGTGATTTTGACCCTTTTGTCTTCCATTGGTGTGAATCTGGTTTCAATGTCACATTGGCTCCAGCTATTTTACCTCTTTTTTTTTTTTTTTAATTCCACATTTTTTCATCAGCTCACACCTTCAGTTTCACCTTTAATTGTCTACGGCCTCCTCCACCCTCAGTGTCCCAGGATGGATCTCATATCTCAAATCCATTTTGTTGTAATTTTAGACGTAATTCTTGATCCCATTCCATAAAAAATGTTTCTGAGCTTTCACAAGTACAGTTCTAGGGACTGTAATTGTGTGAGTATTTGCAGTATTTGTTTATTTATCAGTGTCTTTTCTTTTCTTTTATTCTCTTTAAAAGTGGTTTTGTGTCAACTTTTTTATGCTTATGTTTCAGATTTATGTGTTACAGTTAAGTACTGTACTAATATTCAATTAAAAAAAACCCTTACTTTTCTTGATAGCTTTCAGACTCAAAATGACACTTCTTTAGAGTTTTGTTTTTTTTAAGGTCAAGCTCTCAGGAGCACAAAAAAGGTCTCTTCCCTGACTGCTTTCTCTAAGCCATGAGTTTAGCTGGAAATGCTGTGGTCATTTTAGCTTAGTTGATGTTGGATTTTTGGATTAGGAATTCAAAAAAACTGCCCATAATATATTTTTGATATACGATCACCTGGACATTTAAAAGATTCATAACATCCCACTCCTTATTTTCAGTAGCAGTGAATGTAATAATTAGTTTTATTTAAAAAAAGAGAAAAAAAATCAAACCCGTCCACTAATGGCTTTACACAAAGCCAAACGTGACATATTTATTTTACTTTTTTCCTTGTTAACACTGTTATTTAATAAATAACACGATTGCTTCATCCCACCTCAAAAGCAAGCCTTCTCCTTATCTCAAGTACCTGTTATTTGTCTCCCGCCGCTAAGATGCCCTTTCTGTTCTTGAATTTTGGCGTAATGGCCTTTTAAACTGGTGTCATTATTGCTGTCAGTGGTGTCTTGTCAGTCGTCCTGTAATAAAAATGTAAATTTATGTTTAAAATTGAGGAAATTATCTCAAAATTACGTGAGAAAGAACAAAATCATTAAGGGTTCATGTTGCTGTTGAATGAGGAACTTTTATTGATATTTTTAAAATGACAAATAAGTATTTTCTGTGTGATGTTTCTCTCAGTAAAACGCTGGCTGAACTGCTAACATGTCGTGTTGATGGTCTAACATCAGCAGCCATTATGCAAGTCTGATATATAGAAAATAGAGCTTGTTTCTTACACATCTGATTAAAACTGATGGCTGTGCTGACATGGATGTAAGTTACAAGCTTTTATTACAAATGTATATTCTGTCAATTTCTTTCCACCAGAGACTTTTATGATGGCTGAACAGAACTATACTCTCTGTACTCTCTGCGGTTGATTTGTGATTCTACATTTGATGATTTGTACCTTTGATCCGCTCTGACTTGGTTTCTTAATGACAGGATTCAGTTGGGTCCACCAATCAGCTGGCCTCTGGGGGAACTGGAGGGGCGGAGAACGGCCTCTTGGCCCCTCCACACAATGCCTACATACATGGAGAGCGAGCTCGCGCCATGTCTGCATCTGGAAAGGTAAAACCCACAGAAAGCATATTTGGATTCTGGTGATTGTTCTTGTAAAATCTCATCTGTATCTTTCAGTCTACATGAAACTAACTGAAACAGTATTTGTGTGCTGTCTAAAATAATTTAAAAAACAACAAACAAACTGTGTTTGCTTGGAAAGCATACGGAAGGAATTGATGCCATCTTTATTGAGACTGGGAGGGTTGTTTGTGTATTATAATGTAAACCTGCAACACTCACAACACAAATGTTAAAACAAAAACCCAAAATATTAAACATTTTTAAACATCAAAGCTGTAGCAGCAAACAAACAACACTAAAGTGAAAAACTAATAAAAAGCTAAATAGAAATTAAAAGAAAAATACAAAACAATACATGAATGTATTTAAATTTCTGTTTAAATAAAACAACAAAAAACCCACAAACTAATAACAGCTGAATTAAAATGAGAAAAACCACTGTGGAAATTGCTGAAATGAAATGGAACTGTAACAAAAAAATTCACGAGAACGAATTAAAAATCAAAACTAATGATAAATATTAAAGTAAAATAATACTGTACTAAACATCCCTGAAGACACGAGTTTATTTTACGTTTATATTTTTTGTTTACTGATCCAGTCAATGAACTAAGAAAAACTGTTTATTAAAACAAAACATAATAAATAAAAGTCAGAAAATGCATGCAAGTGTATTTTCAATGGTATATTATAGAGTTCAAAAACAGCGGAATTGGATCTTTAAAATAACCAAATCATCCACCAGAGGGCAGCAGGAGATCAGAGGACTAAAATGATCTGCACCCCTAATCTTATGGCGACTCCTCTTCTCTTTTGTTTCTTTCTACTGTTATCAGTACCTTGTCTGTTTTGCTTTCCTCCTTTTCTTTGTCCTCCCATGTTCTTGCTTCCTGCTTTCAGGGAGTGACAGGAAGAACCAGGAGGTGCTGTTACGGCACTCCACTGTGACAGTTTAAGTGCTTCGGGGAAAAAAAGAGAAGTTCTTTGTATTTCATCTGTGTGAAATTGTCACAGTTGATGTTCTCAGCCAGCATACAGATCCTTGTGGTGAACTGGTGTTTTTGGTGCTAAACAGGCTCTAAAAGGTGGTTGGTGGTTCTTGTGCAAACATCCTGTGGTTAAACGCACAGGTGATGTTCTGAGTCTGACAGTCATGGAGTTAAAACTACAAAGATGACATTCAGAGCGGGCTGCTTCTATGGTTTTTCTCTAAAGCAAAAAAAATAAATAAAAAAACTTGTTCCAAATACTCAAATTACATTCATCACTAATTGACTTTATGAATTAAAAGACACCTGAACTTATTTTACCTGGAGCCCTGAACATGCAGGCATATTGATAACCCAGCAGGAGGCAGAGGACGAGCATAGATTATTAAAAAGTCTCAAAACTAACAAAGTTGTGAGCCACTTTGTTAGCTTTGTTTGTTAGCTAGGTTGATCATTTGCAAAATTTACAGAATGTTAACACTTTAAAAAATGAAACGTTAAATAAAACGTATTTTTATTCATGATTATGATCTAAATGCACTGCCTTTACTATATTGTGCTTATTTACCTCGTCACAATCCCGAAGGCCGATTATGAGCCAAGAAAACGCCTTTCTGTCCTATTTCTGCTATTGAATTTTGTTTTTATAGCACTTTTCAATCCAAAGTAGTTTATTATAAAAAAATAAATAAATAAATAAATAAAAGGGTTGCTAAAAATTAATGCTGAATACGTTTAAAATATTTACATAAAATAGCACAAACACCCCCTGTCCTCCAACCACACTTTCAAAAGCTTGACAAAAGTTTTGCGGATGTCACTTTGGACAGAAGCTTTGACCGCTGGATGGTCAACAGTGAATGAGAAGCATGATCTTGCGGGAGTATATAGATCTTTCGTTAGTTGAAAAGTTTTAACCTCATCCGTCTCCTTCTTTCACTCCTTTAGCACTGCTTGGCCCAGGATCAGCTGGCATTGTCACTGGGTGCACTGAATTCTGACGCCTCGAGAAGCAGCAGAGATTCTCTGCACTGTTCCAGCGGCTATAGCACCCAAACAACCACCCCGTCCTGCTCCGAGGACACTATACACACCCACAGTGAGTACATTAAAGCACAACACTTCTTTTTATTTATACTAAACACAGCTCACTGTGCTGTCAGGATTTTTTTGTTGCTGTTGTTTTTGTCCTAGAGATAATAGAAAATCTAATTGAGCTCTTGATTAAAAGCTGTTTGAACCAACTATGTGGCCGAGACGAACATCATGTGATCCAAATACAAACTAAAGTGGCAGCAGCACCGCCAACAATAAAGCAATTAGATGTTGTGTTTATTATGAAAATGGAAACCCATTCTCTCACGGAGCCATAACCTTGGTGTGAATTGCTGCTTGTCTGGCTGAATTTCTCGGATTTACCCTTTAGTGGGTGTCATTTCTGATTTCTGACAGTGAAACTGACTCTCTTGACCTGCCTGCTGTTCACTTGTTTTTTCTGTGCTTTTCTGGTGTATCAGCTCATCTTTCCTTCTTTTCCTGTTGTATTTCTTTGAGTAGTTTTGTGTTTTCTTGGTTAAACTGCCTTCCTTCTCTTCCAGCTGTAAAGAGAGATCCTCCTATCTATGGTAGGTCTCTGACTGCCTGTATATCTGCCTGCCTGTCTGTCTGCTTATGTCACATCCAACATACCATTAAATCTACTTTTGGTTCATCTATTAAAGATCTTACATCAGCTGAAAGAGCACTGTTTATTTAAAAGAAGCAATAAATGTTGTCCTTATTTTCAAATATTAGAATCTTTTTGGCAGCGATAAAATTATTAATTTTGGTGCCTGTCAGGGCACTTGTATGGCCAATTTTAATAACCTAATCATTAGTGGCTGCAGTTTCCTCCTGTTATCTCAGTTATCAAGCACAAGGAAAATAAAATCTCTCTTCTCACTTTTACAGTGTTAGTGTTACAAGACTTTACAAGCATTTTCTAGGCTTCAGGACTGCGATTTTAAACATCAGCAAATTATCGATGATTCACTTGTGAAGCATGGTGGCCAGGAGGCAACACTTCTCTGGATAGTCACTTCTTGCTTACCCAGCAGATCCTTTAAAATAAATAAATAGATTTATACAAAAGAAGCTTTATTTATTTAAGTATAAAGTGATGTAAAAATTGGCTATATCTTGTGACACTGCTGTGAGGGCATCAGGCAGACAAGTTGACATTGTTTATTTTACCCATTAAGTTAATTAATACATTTTTGGATACAGCGTCAATCCAGGTATGGAATTTATTTATTTATTTATTTATTTATTTATTTTTTAGCTTGATCACCCAGCTTATAGGAGACTGAGGTTTCTCCCATCACACTTGCTTGCAAAGAGAAGACATTAATTACTCACATTTCATATTTCTGGTGTTGATGCTAGCAGATGAGAAGCTGCCAGATGCATTTAAATTACGTATTCCCTTTTTTTACTTAATTTTGGAACCCAAAATAAACAGAACATTAGAAACAAATTCAGCTGCTTTGTCTGTAATTTACTTCCTCCTGTGTGTGTCTGTGTGTGTGTTTGACCTTTTCAAATTTAATGTCGTTGCCATGAATTGACGTCTGTTTTTAACCTTATTATTTGGAACATTGAACTGGAGCTTTGCATGCGTTTTAAAAAGTAATTGGGTTGCATGTTGCCCTGTTTTTGTTTGATAAGAGTTTCCACAATGATGCATCCCCTAATTGTTCATTCACAAACATGACAGTGAGTCACTGATGTGATTATGTGCTCCTGCTGCTTCTGTTGTTTGTCTGTCAGGTGAGCAGATGAAAACCCTTTACAAAAAAAAAAAAAAAAAAAATGTCACTGAGATAATCCAGAGGTAATGAAAGGTCTGCCTGAAAGCAGAGCAACTAACATTTTAACATTCTCTCCCCATCTCTGCAGTCGACTATGAGTCCATCTCTCTCCACGGAGACACTGACTCTATCTCCTTACATCACCTCTCCCACGGCAACAGCCAGTCAGATTTCGACAAGTCATCGACCATCCCGAGAAACTCCGACCTCAGATTCCAGTACCGGGAGTTCATCCACTCCAAGCGTCCTGCCTCTACTGTCAGCCTATTGGCTGAGTCCGACTTGAGTGGTGTGTCTAACCGCCAGATGCCATCCCACACGGCAACCATCAGGCGAAAACCTTCATCTAAGCCGCCTTTTCGCAGAGGAACAATCAGTGGTGGGGTTCCCATCCCCATCTCCACCCCGCAGGTTCCACTCAAACCCCTCGGCGGAACCAACGGAAGCGATGAGAACGTTTTCAAAGTGCCCTCTTCTGTAGGTTTAGGTCACAGTAAACTCTGCACCTCCACCCAGAGCCTTAGTGCTTTACCACCCTCCTCCTCCCCATACTACCAGATTGTCCCAGGCCAGATGCCCATCCCAGTGCCCATACCCACTGTTCCTTCACTGCCATCTGAGGGAGGGAACAGTGTCAAACAACAGCAACAGAGGCAATACCAGCAACATCAGCAATACAGTCAACCACAGCAACAGCACAACCAGCAATTCCAGATTCAACAGTTCCAGCAACAGCAACAGATTCAGCAGCAACAGTTCCAGCAGCAGAAACAGATTCAGCAGCAACAGTTCCAGCAGCAGAAACAGATTCAGCAGCAGCAGTTCCAGCAATGGCAACAGATTCAGCAGCAGTTTCAACATCAGCAGCAGCAGCAGCAGTTCCAACAGCCCCAGATTCAGCAAGCCCAGCAGCTGCAGCCTCAGCACGATCAGTATCAGCTGCAGTTGAACCAGCAGCAGAAACAGAAGCTGTTCCAGCAGCAGCAACAGCAGCACCAGGCCTACACTACTCAGGCAGAGCCCTCCGGTGTGCCCAACAACATCAACTACCAGCCCCAGGCTCCTCCACCCTCCAGCCAGGACCAAAACCCTGAGCAGGTCACCCTAGAAGAAGAAGAAGGAGATGGAGGAGGCAACAGAAACATGTTGACCCTTCTTAGAGGAGTAAAGCTCAGAAGGACCATCACCAATGATCGCTCTGCCCCTCTCCTACCCCCTCCAACCAATCACAAATGAGGCTGACCAGCAGATTTTTATTTCTCTGCTAAACTGTTAAGTTTAGTTTGGTTTCTGAAGAGATATCAGAGTGTGTCAGCACAGAGAAAACTCAAACACACTTTGAAAGTGTTGACAGATTGATTTTTTTCGCTGGAACTCAACATTGCTTGTTTTATTTTATAAATTTACTTGATTGCCCTTTTAAATTTATGTTTTAAGCATTTTTGAGACTTTTCTGTTGTTGCAGCAAACGTCTTTTTGCCTTTTTTTTCATGCATTTTGATTGTGGATAAAGTTTTTGTGTGACTCAGTCTTACAAAAAGAACTTTTGATTTGATTATTTTAGTTGGTACTCACTTCCTGGTCAGAAAATGTCATTAGGCAGAACAGGAAGCTGTTAGCATCTTTGGCCTGGCTGTGTTTGATTTGCTTTCTGCTTAGTCTCCCAGGATGGCGGGGTTTATCAGTAGTTCAGTGGACTCACAGTGGTTGAACCATGATCGTGGAGTTTCGAATTTACTGACTCTGGGTCAGTGATTGTCTGGTGTATTTGATCTGAGTATTTAGTTGGTTTCTGGTCATCTCAAAGAGCCAAATGCTAACACTCGTGACTTTGCATCTGGCTTTAGATTTAAATAAGGTAGAACAAGAAAGAGTTTGAGGACACAAGGACTGGGTTTGAGATATATTGAGATATATATATATATTTTTTTTAAGTGGCATATGGTCTGAGGTCACTTGATTGCTCTTACCTTAGATTGGAGATTTGTGCCACTCCTGGGACTCCAAATGTTTCCTCTGAACGTGAGAGTTTATGGAATACAATGAAAAATGTTACTGTGGGGAAAAACTCTGGTTTGCTGTGTAAATAAGCATCAAATTTTTTTTTAGAGCAAAAATCACAAATAGACAGCGGTTTGTTGGCAACTTTATGAGGCAACACTGATGTTTCAGAAGAAGCGGCTTGACAAATGTGGGTTGCATTTTTGCTAAACATAGCTGGCTATGATGAGCTGAACTGTAGAACAAAACTACCACAGGGGACTGATGGTTTGAATGTACTTTATAAGGTAAACGCTGCCATGTTTCAAGACTTAGATTTAGTCTAGACTTAGTCTTTAGATTTATTTACACAGATATGTGCATCAACAAGAATGCTTTAAACATCATTTTGTTAAAGAGATATTGTGGACAAGATACTACATGAATACCAAGAAATAAGTTTTTGGCATTTCTTGTTACTTGGTGACCAACATATACATTAATCCAAAACAACTTTAAAGTAATTGTTTGTAGTTCTCTTTAGTTCCACTATTATTGGAACCCACAGAACCTATGCATCGGTTTATTCTGGTGTCTTCTGTAAATGCATGACTGAATCTGGGTGGTTTGTAGGCCATGTCGTGATAATTCATGTTATGTGGCTTTGAAGTCCACTTGATGAGTGTGCATATCCTGGTTACAATATTTTAAGGAGTCCTCCTTGTTGTTGTTCCCCTGTATAGTTATAGGACATCAATGATGCGGATTTAAGCACAGCTAACATGTTGGCACGAGGAACATTGAATAATACAGTTTTATTCACAAGTAGTAAAAGCTATGCTGAAGTTATGTTTGAAGGGCATCAGGAGCAGATGTAACTTGACAATTATTTCGATTTTTAAAAAGAGTTATATTATTATATAAAATGTGAGAAAACCATAAAAAATGTCTCGTTTTTCTAAATTACTCAGATTATATTAAACTAAGTTATTTTTTTCAGCTCTAGTTACAGGTTTAAAAATTGTTTTTGAGTATCAACAAAGACCTTGTGATTTTTCCATATTGACTATTGGAAAATTCAGAAGCTACTTATAGCACTATGCTTTTATCATTTAGACAAACATTTTTCAAATTAGTTTCTATAAACAAAGGATCTGCTATATTCAGTGAAGTTTAGGTTTTGCTTGAAGTTTTCAATTCAACTCCACCCACTGAAATATCTCTGAAACATTCGTTTTAGTTGATTTACTGTAATCAACTCGGATAAAATGCTGCTGAGCCTCAAACTGTCGTAACTTTAAATTAAACATTTTTTCTACAGAGTTTGGTTGGACTGAAATAGCTGGTTCTATTTTTGATCTTTGTTCCAATTTGGTAAAATGTTTACCTCTGCTAATCATGACCTTCTAAATCGTATAAGTCTCTTTATTTTATTTTTTATTCCCTGTTTTGTTTTTGTTTTATTTTGTTTTTTAGTTTATAGTCCTTTAAGTCACACCTCAGATGTTATCAGTAATTAACCTGGAGTTTTGTCTTCTGATGCACTTCAGTCTAAGGCCATGAGAAATTGGGGGCGCTCACTTCCTGTGCTTGAACCAGAAAAATATAGCATCAAGTGCAGGTTAATAAAAGTTGACTAAAGAAATAATTTGTAGCTTAGCATATTTTACCATGGCAGCCTCATTACTTGGGTGTTTCCTGCTAATGCAGCTGCTAAACCATTGTGTTGCTTCTAAAAGTTGCCCATCTTCTTCATTTGTGAGCTGTTAGCATGTTGGACTCAGATTGTCCTCAGTTAAAGATTTGGCGAATTTGAGTGGTTAAAATAATTTTTGTTTGAGCAACAGCTGATTACTTTTATAATAATTTAATGTGGTAGTTCTTCTGTTGATTAATCCAACAATAATTAGGTTTATAAAAGATCAGGAAATTGCACAAAACAGTCAAATGTCCAAAATCCATAAATAGTCAAATTACAATTTTAGAAATCAAAGAAAAAGTTTTTTTTTCTTTTTGTGTTGGGGGGTCTTTTTTTTTTTTTTTTTAATAATTGATTAATGAATTATTAATTTTTCCACATTGTTTTAATTCTTAGCTCAAAATTTTACATTCTAATAAATTATTTCCTCTGATTCTTATAACTTCAAATTTTGGTTTAAAAATTATATAAAACATGGACGTAGCTTCTATATTTAAGTGAATACCTGCATTCTCGCTAACAGCCAACACGGGGGACAAATGTTGTTAGAAAAAGAAGTCTGTGGACAAACAACCATACTTCTTACTTATCTGTGATCTCCCTTTCCTGATGAGTTGTTGGGCTCTGTCACTGCTTTGAATACAACGTTATTTTCATTTTAATTCTTCTTCCTATTAGTCTCATAAAGCAAAGTGAGGGTTAGTTTAAGCTGTGCAGTGTTTCTGGGATTCTCAGATTGCCCTCTTGCTCGTGCCAGCAGTGGGTGATTTCAGAGGCTACATCCATCTTTTATGTACAGTCTGTGCCTATTGGACAGGAAATTATAACATGATAGCAATTATGATACTTTCTACCAAAATTATACCTGAAACTGCTGAGACGACATTAAAGCAGGAAAATTTAAGTTAATTCAACCGGTAAATTTTTTATTTTGGTTCGTAGCTCCTAATTTCTTTGGTGTGAGGAGCTCTGGGCCTCAGTATTTCTAAAGTTCTACTTTGAAGCTGCCTGTGAGAGACCTGCTGCATGCTGGGAAATGCAGTCTGCTTTGTGGTCAGCTGGTCCTGGTCAGTTCCCGGAGAGACTTTTGTGTATTTTAAGACTTCCTGCAGCTTCATTCTGATTCGTCTTTAAGCCTCTCTTTTTGATTGGACCCAATGAGCCCCACAGCAGTTGTGTATGTATATATTAGTGCTTCTATTCCTGGGAGAGATCTAAGTCTATAAATCTATATAAAGATGTACGTATACGTATCCTGATTGTACTTTTATTTTGTTGATTTATTATTGATCTGATGACGTGGTTGGTTGGATCTGACGCTGCCAGTGATCGTCGCTCATCATATTTTTTTTGTAGAAAAGCTTTAAAGGAGGAAACCCAGTGAACTTCCAGGTCTTTGAGGATCTGATACCTGATTGGACATCAGACTGTTAAACAAAAGGACTGAAAGGACATCTAGATGATATAAACCAAGAGAATGTAGACATGTTCTGTTCTTCATCTTTTGACGCTCGCTGTGGGATCAACAATAATAATAATAATAATAATGCTGATGCTGATTGGTTCTGGTATTTTTTTTGTCTGTGTTCTGTTTACTGTACTCTTTACACCTGTAGCAGTATAAATTTGCTGTAGGAGTGCTCTGTTTCTATAAAAAGTTCAATATGCAGAAAACTGAAGGACTGCTGACAGCTATTCATAGCGCTGAAACTCTACAAAATAAGCAGTTCTGAAAACTTTGGTCAAACACTGCAAGTAAACATTCATCTTTTGTTTTTGTCCTTATTTTTGTTGTATTGCAGCTACTTTATCATTTACAGTACCAGCCAGCACCTCCTCTAACTGAAGTGCTCTCACATGATCCTCTGGGGTGTGATTTAGGCGTGTGTGCGGTACAAATACAAAATCCTTTCCACGGAGTACAGCGAACACACATAACAGTGTCCTCAAAAGGGACCCTTTACGCTGCTCCTTATTTTCTGCCATTTATATATTCTGTTAGTGGGATGGATGTTAATGTTAAACATGGCCAAAGTTTCAAATAATGAGTTCAACATTTTTACAAGTAATCACCAAGAGCCAAAATCTCAAAGTGCTTTAGTTCCTTTCTACTCTTACAACTGTACGATGTCATTAATAGCATATATCCCTATTGTGGTCATCTCAGGACAGAAGCCCCACCCACATCAGAAGATATGTATCCTAAAGGGGCCCTGTTCTGCGTATTTGTTTGCCCTACTACAGAAGCTCAGCATGATTTATCCTGTAATGTTCACGCTGCCATGCAAAAGCAGTGGTACCTGTGCTTCTGTAGGACCAGTGAAGTGGCGGACGAGTAAAAAGCGATTACAGTTGTGTTTTTTTATTGAATTTATTGAAAGGATCCTCAATAATCTGAATGATGGGCAGTAAAAAAAAAACAAAAACAAACATTAAAAAATGCCTTTTTTTTCAAATCAGCTGATTTCATTGTGTGAAGGGAGGAGGAGAATGGTGGAGTCGTCTATAACACCTTAGGAGCGAGGACTTTACCATGAAAATAAAAATAAGTGGTCAAGTCCAAACTGCATCCAGGATGCAAATGGCTATGTTATACTCCTGACACAACATTAGCTCTTTGCAAGCATCTGCACGGACAGCATGCTAACACAAAGGCAGCAAACAGTCCAGTGTGATGCCAAAGCTGAGTGTAAGCTGACCTGACCTCATTTTCAGCAGGTAACAAAAGCACTGGGGCCTCAGGTCCTACCTGCACGTGGTTGGTGATGGCTTTGAAGTCTTATCGGGCTGGTTTTTGGCTTTGTGCTCAAACTTGAACACTAGAAGGAAGATCATGTGTTTGTGCTCAGTAGGACATTTGGGTGGGGCTGCAGCTTAACTTTTATATTCCTAACTGGTTATCATCTTACACTGAATTTCAGAGCATGTAATGGACTGACACAGTAATGTAACAACACTGGCTACTGGGAGGCTGTTAGCACCCATCCTAGCTAATGCTAATAACATTCATGACCTCAGGCAAGATGAAGAGGAAGCATGGGCTTGCTGGCAGGTATTTTCCCACACAGGTGACTTTGATAAGATAAGATAACTCTTTATTATCATTGCACAGTCATAAATAGTATAATGAAACTGGAAAACTGTCCCATGTCAGCACTATGTACAACACGACACAGTAACTTAACTTGGCTGCAACTCCCCTGAAGTCTTCACCTGTAGGCATGACTACTACATTCACAAGAGTATGTGTTGTTATTGTTGCAGTGGAAGCAGGTGAACTTGGAATTTAGGTGAAAGTTGAGGTAAAGATGGCAGCAGCTGTGACTGCAGGCTAAAGCAGTAACTTGGCTCATGTTGTCCTTTCATAAGGCACTGAGTCATCTTTTGAGCTTTGTGTTGCTCAGAGTCATCTGATGCTCAGGGGCAGCAGGTGGGGGGTGGGGGAATTGAATTAAAGACACGTGCATTGGTTTTTTTTTTTAAATCTTTGTGAGAACAGTTGTTGGTATAATGTATTCATTAACCCCTCTAATCCCAGCCTAAACCAGACTCTATTATGAATCCTGAAACCGAGACCAAACTCGCAAAAAAGCGCTTTAAAGATTTGAAGTCAGCACAGTCCAGACCCATTCTTCTCTTTAAGAGGTTCAAGATGATACTTGTCCACATAAGCATACAAAACACACAAAAAGACAGGTGAGTTTGTCCACTTGTAAGGAACTTAGTCACTGTTACATAAAACCTTGAAGCTGTGACAGCGGTGAGTCACGCTGACCCAAATACTGGAGGAGGCAAACTCTGCTCAGTGAGTCAAAGCCCACATCACAGTGACAGTGCACAAATCTCTGTGTTACACCAGTGTTGCAGCAGATGGAGTTTCTCTCTGTACCAGCAGAGGATGCAAGAGACCAAAACAGTATAAAGCCTTTACATGCACCTCTGAGAGTAAACATGCTTAAGTCTTATTCTTTTTTCCTGTAATTTCACCTCCGATTCTTTGTGTTTGTCCTGTTTCACACTGTCCAACTCTGTTCTGAATACTACAATACTGAAAATAAACTTAAGGTATTATATATGTTAAAATATACTCCTAATGATTAAACTACATTTTTAATAGTGAGACAGTCTGTGAGCAGCACTTTAGATCCTGTAAGTAAAAGTTAAGGCCACCCTGGTACCTCGTATATCCCACAGTATTTAATATACTGTATATAACATGATCCTCCCATCCCTTTTCTTCCATTTATTGGATTTCCGGTTACTGTGGGTCTGGAGTACATCCCATCGGTCACAGACTGAAGGGCAAGGATCACCCTGGACAAGTCACCAGGCTGTCTCAGGGCCAACACACAGAGACCTTCTCTCATTATGAAGTTTTGAGCTGAGGCTTTTCGCTATTTTGTGTTTAAGGTGATTTGATCAGACAGAGAATGTGAGGAACACTGCAAGCTGATATCGCACGAGCGATATGTCGATCACAAAACTGTTTTATATTCCTTTATCACCCCTCAGCTGCAAAAGGCTGATTATGCGTCATCGTCATCTTGGCGAGGAGGTGACGTGGACGCCCAAGTTTGTGATATGCGATAACTCAAGAACGAAATGACGTACCAATTCCAAATTGTTACCATAGCTATATCTACTGAAAATCTTGAATGTGACCTCAGTCTTAAGATCAAGGTCATAGGTCAAGTTTTCTGAAAATCTTGTGAATGCGATGTAGGAATTTCAAATTGATACCATGGGTACATCTGTTAGTTGGCTGAGGGGTAGCACTGGCTGCTGTCAGTCTTTTTATGAATCCCAGTGGAATCAAAATTCACTAAAAAAAAACATTGTATTAAAAAACAAACTGAAAATAGCACCTCAGAACATGAACCTGTCAGAAAAAGTGTTAATGCCCCCTGCTGGCCATTACATTTCTGAGCTCAATTAGTCCATACCATTGACTGTAGAAAACAGTCAATGGCCCATACTAAAAACAGATTTATCTCTATCCTGTTAATGCTCCCATCTCATCATGTAGCGTATAGGGGTTTTCAGCTTTTGCTAGCATGCTCTTTTTTTTTTCTTTTTTCCAGTAAGTTGATGCTAATCGTCCCCGCTTGTTGAAAGCATCATTATCTTCAAGAGGTTTCCCCTCTTTGTGAGAGGGAGAGAGAGAGGATTGAGGCTCGTGGATCGTGCCGAGTTGTTTGTTCCTTTGTGTGTTCTTGTTCATGGTTTTGAAATAAAAAGTGTATTCATTAGGCTGAAATAACATTTTATGTGAATGTCCTGATGAGTCATGGTAAATGGATGATGGTGAGATCAACTCTGTGAACATTCACTCGGAGCCGGTGACTCATCCAGAGTGAAATGAGCTACAGCCCTCCCTGCGCTGTAGCACAGACACTAAAGTCCTTTTATCCTCTTCCAACAACACTCAGCTGGGTTCCTGCTGTGGATGTACAGAAAACTTGAAAGATCTCTACATATCTTTTTCCTGCTACTTGTTCCGCACCTTTTTTTTCATCCGATTTTTCAGAATGAAGCCCAGCTGATACTGTATAGTTTAGAAAGTGTCTTAAAGAGATGCTTGAAAAAACCTAATAAAACATTTCTAATCTCTTTAATAAAAACACTTGTGCACCTGCATATACAGAATTATCCACTAACACAGTGTATGATATTCTAGTGCATCCCATCTTGCTGATACTTTCCGGATGTTAAATGTAGGCAGCTGATCTCAAAACAAAAACCCTGCAAGGTGTTTAATCTGCAGCTCTGTAGATTAAACACTTTGCTGATAACAAAAGTCACCGCTCATATAGGTCTGAGCCGACAGAATGGCTTCAAGAACTCATGAAACCACTCTTTACTCACAAAATGTATAACCTTGATATGACTGACTCGAACGGAACATAAATACGAGAGTGCAGTGGACACAAACCTGAAGATCATAGACTGTATATAAAAGATAGACATAAAACCACAGTGAGAAAAACATTAAAAGCTAATGCTAACAAGCTCAATTAGCAACCAGCATTTGTAAACTGTATCAGTACAACGCATACACAGATCGGCTACCTTAAGAAAGGCTTCAACAACACCAAGACAAATGGGGAGGTGAGATGAATTGACACAAGTAAACCTTAGTAGACAGGTATAGGGTATAGCTGCACACAATTGCACACCTGTCCATCAAAGCAAGCACATGTCCTTAAGCCTTAATAAAAACCAAAAAAAGATGAGTCATTGAAAACAATCCCCGCACATACAGCTGATAATAATGGAAACAATGCTGCAAGGAGTAGAAAGTGAACGTTTCGGTTTTAAGTTGAGTTCTTAGGGACTGACTTACTTTGGGAGCCGCCCTTTTCTTTTCTTTTCTTTTCTTTTCAGCATTTTGTGGGTCCAGACAGCTTCATGGTTTATTACCTCAAGTTTTGCCTCCACTGCAGGAAGACCTTTCTTCATCATTTGATTTTGACAGCATGATCAAATTTCACACGATGTGGACAAGCACATCGGGGGGGGGACAATAAATGCAATAAAAATATAGCTGGATCTGAATTTAAAATCTGAATTGTGAATATTTAGTCTGTTTTCCTGTTAATGTTTGGCTTAACTGAGATTATGATAATAGGGAAAAACAATTTTATAAAGCATACTAAAAATCAGTGTTTATTACTTTTCTGGTTCGATAAATTCATGTGTCTCACAGAGACAAGGATCAACAAGGTCCTTGAAATACTTTAATAAAGAAACAAATAGTTGGGCTTTGTGATGCTTACAAAAAAAATGATGCTGAAGCTGAACCTCTGAGTTTAAAGTCCACCGAGGAAAAAACAGAAATTAAGGAAATAAAACATATACCAAAGACAAAAATGGTTGATGGAGCTGTTATCAAAAATATTACAGATACAAAAACGTTTGCTCTGTCTGTCAGAATAAAGTTGAAAGCAGTTTGAGATATTCAGTCCTCTGACTTCCAGCATGATGTCTGAAGGTAATCATCATTCTGGAGGATCGTTAAATATTAATTTACAATTGTCTGATTACCCACGCCATTTAAAGAGGATTACTAATGACATTTTCAATGAATTCATTTGAATGGAACAAACCAGATGTCGCAGCCGAGCTCATTATTTGTTTCAGTGTTTAAAAACATTTCTAGTTCCTGGTGTTTTCATTAATAACACTTTTTGTCACTGAATGTTACTAATGATGTCTATTAACATTAAAATGTGATTAATATACATTAATGTTTTCATTAATATATCGATTTTTCATTTTGATCCTTTCAGGTCCTTTTCCTGAGATGACTTTATGTGACTGACCAGGATTTGCTTCAGTTCTGATCCTTGAAATTAAAATCTCTCATCTGCTTGATTTATTGTTTGTCCCCAGTTCTGCGTCATTGTGATATCACTGAGGGAAATGATGACCAGATTGGTGGTGCATGGATAGGAAGTAACACTGTGCTATTTTTAGCTGCTTACCTCAGAATGATGATAATGCGCTGTCATGGACAGAGTGAGTCCTATTGTTCGTGTGTGATCGCATAGACTCGTCCCTATCAGAGATGGGCGCTAGAAGCAGTTTGTGAGGATGCAGGGTGAGTCCACTGTGGAAAGCATTGTGACTGGACAGGAAAGTTCAATAACTTCAGGCTTGCTTTGGTAACGACTAGTGCAGTGCATTCAGGGGGTTATTTTGGCACACTGGGTTCCCTGAGCGTAGAAAAAATCCAATGCTCCCTGTGGAAGTTGTGACTCACCATTAATCATGTGCCTCATCACATGAGTCAAGGTGTTAAAAAAGGTGTGGGTCGTTTTCAGCAGAGGTTTTGGGTGAAACCACCATGTGAGAAATGTATTACAAAAAGTACCCAAAGTTTAATGTGGATTCTTTTTTATCATTATCATCATTATTGTTACTATTAATGATTAAAAAACCAAAATCATCGCGGTGAATGGGCTGTCAGCTGACAGAAAAAGTTTGATATCCACTGTCTTAATCTGTAATAAAGGTGGCTGTGCAGATTAATGTAAACTGTGTATGGAAACATACTATTAAGGCTGGGATGGTGGTAGTGCAGGTCACCTACTGATTGGAAGGTTGGTGGTTTGATCCCTGGCTGCTCCAGCCTGTGTGCCAAATATCCTTGAGCAAGATACTAACTCCAAGTTTCTCTCTGATGTGTAAATATTTGATAGAAACCACTTAAGCCTAAAAAAAGTGCTTTGGGTGAGCGAGGTAAGTGTAGAAAAACGTTATATAATAACTAGTCCATTTATGGCAGGTCACTCGGCGCTTTAGACATCAGCTTGCAAAGTTTCATATTGTTTATGTTTCTGAAAAGGTTTAAGTGCTTTGCCTAGATTATGTTTATGTTTATTCTGAACAGTGCAGACTGCTGGAGCTTAGTCACACATACACTGTGACACACAGCATACTTTTGTACTCTGTTGTACTTTTCAGACGCCTACGGGTTGTTTGCTTTTGTTTGATGTACCTGTTAGAGTCAGGTTTTGTGATGTTGCTCGGCAGGTGTTCAGCGGATGTAAGACGGCTGATGTCAGTATCTCCATGAGCGCGACAATTGCTTTTAAGTTCAGCGCAGTTTGGGAGTGTAACGTTAAAATTTAACACTATTTATACGAAACTGTCCCTACAGTGTCTAACTCAACCGCTGCTTCACTAGAAAAAGCTATCATGATTCTTTATCATCAGCGGTGGCAGCAAAGTCAGGATGAGTCACATTGAAGGCTTACTGATAACATGAAAATCAAACACTGTGTGCTCAACCTGCCAGTTATCTGAAACTAAACAGCGGCAAGACAAAGGAAAAACTTGGCCTTTAAAATCCCACAGATAACGCAGGGATGATGAGGAAAAAGGAAGAAGAGAGAACTTTAAAGCCTTTTAAAGAGAAATGATTTCCAGACTTTCCCTCAGTTTGCCAAATGTATGTATTTGAGAAACACGGACCAGAGCAACCCAAGCTCTGCCTCAGGTTTTGAATATTTGTAGATCTAACTTTTTGTAAATGAATTACTTTTCATTTTTCAAGAGTGATAAAAAAACTACAATAAAAGTAATTCAGTGTTGCTATAGGAACCAGCCAACTGAACTCTGAGTCTCAAAAGCAGATGTGAAACCTTTGAGCCAACACTAATATAATTTATTTTTGACATTATTACTTGAAAAAAAAATCATTTTAAAAGCGAACCTCCTAGACTTTGGCATGCTTATTTACATGTGTATGCTGTTACAAAGGATGTTCATCTTAAACATGGCCCAAGATGAAACATTGAGGTTCACTGTGTCGTGATTTTAGCCAGAACAAGTGGATCCAAACGCAGACGCAGAGACACCAAGCAAGTTTCCAGGTATTTATTACAATGACTGGAGTTAGACTGGATGCCAAAGGGACTCACACCAGGGGGCAGAGGTGGAGAGCAGGTAGGCAGGTACATTCTTCCAGAGGTGACTTGATTTTCCAGAGGGACCAAACGTTTTCCTACAACTGAAGCTGTAAGGATGTGGTGGATGGAACAGCTGAGTGGCTGAACCGGTTGTGTCAAATAGTCGGAGGATGAGAACAGGAGCTTGTGGAAAGACATGCCTCATGGACATATTTTCCCTCATAAATCTCTGAAATTAGATAGTTTAGATTTCGCCCTTGAAGAAGAAGCGAACTAACCAGCTAATGTCAGAGAGTAAGTGGACTGAGGGGCTACACCAAGATCCAGCTTAAGGCGAATAAGGATTATTTTGAATGTAAGATCATACAAAGCTTCTCTAGTGGGTTATGAGAAAAAAATATAGAGTTGGAAATGATCAAAACAGATTCTTAAGAATTCAGTTTATATCTCTATTACATGAAAAGTGGTCACTGTAGACGCAGACATAGACTGCTTCTGCTCTGACCTTCCCCCGGATAAGCATTACAAAACGATAGATGTCAGATGAATACACCAGATTTTTGAGCCTCTGTTTGTACACAGGTGGTGGAGAGTTACCTGTTTGCCTAACTGTTTATGGTTTAGTGTTTGTGGTAAGGACATTCAGCGTTCCTTACTGATAACAGATGGGACACAGAAGGGCTGTATAATGGTGATAAAATGTGACCAGGTGATTGACTCTGGATCAGCCTGTGTTTACATTGATTAAAACCATTTCCATCACTATGAAGACACAACTACACACTCGCACACTGTGTTTTTGTATACTTGTGAGGACGCACACTGTCCTACATGACTCCCGATTTCTCTTAATCTAACCTTTACTGTGACCAAACAACTGATCCCAGCTTCAAATCAGTCGCTAAGCCAAACCTGAGTGTGTTTGCTTTCTATCTATAAACACTGTGTAAAGGAACTCTGAGTTCCTCTTGCTTTTTTTCTTACACGACAGTGTGAAAGTATAGCCTTTACTGTGAAACTCATTCATTTTGGGCTCTAAACCAGCTGAGCTGTCCTGAATCCACCCTTTTCCTGACTGTTTGGATCAGGTCATTGCGGTGCTGAAAGATGACCTGCTACACCAGTCTTGACCACACACACAGACACACTCAAACACAGTTTTCCTGCCAAACTTGGGTCAGCTTGGCCAGGGGACAGCATACTGGCCCTTTCAGGGTGCCCTCACCATGGAAACTATTTGTGTCATGTTGCCGCCACACCATGTGACAAATGACCGCGTGCAGACATTAAACAGACCGGCACACACTGCTGACCGTGATCCTTTACAAACAGTCGTTTGTTAATGTAGTTACGAGCAGAGTTAAGTATTTAAGTATTTATTTGTGTAGCAATCATATAAAATATGGCTTCATAAGAGAAGTTCAGTCAATGTGAAAAATTGTTGATTATTAATTATTAATGACTTTATAGTGACTACATCATCATCTCACTAAATGCTGGTATACTGTTAATAAATGAGTGCGCAGAAAGCAGTAAAACAACGGACCAATGGGAGAATATTTAACAGCAAAGAAGAGCTTGAGGTTCACATAAATGTTGTGTTTTTGGTGTTGAAATAAACTTTTAAAATGCTTTTTAGTTTTTTTAAATTATAAAAAATCACCTTTTACCACTAGAGGTCCTCAGTGGGTCAGTTTGGGCTGACTTCATAACAAACTCTTATGCTGCTCTTTCATTTATTCTTGCAATCCCTTCCACTCTGATCCGTTGACTAAAGACAAAACCCCTGATCTGTCCAGTAAACACACGTCATCGTGTTCCTAACGGCCTGCCAAGTTTCACCTCCCTCTGTTTGCTTTCATTGATCTGACGCTGGTATTCCTTTTTTCCCCCTTTCCTTCCAGGACCTCAGGCTGAATGCATGTACACTGCTCCCTTACAGCTGCTGACTGGATTTGAAACCAGAACAAACTTCATGACCACCTGCTTTTCCTTATTAAATTTAGTTAGATAAAACCAACGGGCAAGAAAAGAGAGAGCCACTACACCTACACTAATTCAGAATAATGAGGGCTCTGTCTCACAGAGCCAACTTTCTGATGGGATGGAGGAAAAGGAAGGGGAAAGAAAATCTAATAAATTATTTACTTTTCTTATTAGATGTGTTCAAACCCACAAAACAAATATCAGTTATTTAAGATAATTTCCAAACAATTTATCCAGCTGCTTGAAAAAGCTCTAAATCCACCAAAACATGAAACTATCTTTGTTGATTAGCTTTAATGGCTGGATGTTCCTGATGACGCCTCGGGGGTTTGTGTACTTTTGTGATCCCAGGAGCTCTGCTGTCTAGGGCAGTTGGCCCCTGGTAGGGTCTCTGAAGCCAAAGAGATCAGAGCGGGTCATCTACTAATCGAAAAGTTGTTGGTTCGATCCCTGTCTTCTCCAGTCTGCATGCCAAACATTCTTGAGCAAGGTACTAAGTTGCTCTCAGATTCATCCATTGTTGTGTGAATGTGTGTGAATGTTAGACAGAAAGCACTTAAGCGTAGAAAAAGTGTCTGTGTGAATGAGGCATGTTGTATAACGTGCTTTGAAGTCTCAGGTAGACAAGAAAAGTGCTATATAAAAATAAGTCCAGTCTAGTCATCTCACCTGCAAGTATCTCTTGGCCAGATCTTGGTACATGGTCCTATGTGGATGCACCATCTGCATTAGGTGCCATACAGAACTGGTACAATGTGGACCCGGCTGATGAAATTGGATCCTTGAACATTGTCGTTTGGTAGGGGGCTTGGAGTAGAACTATTACTCCACCATACTGAAAAGAGCCAGCTGGGGTGGTTTGAGTGTCTGAAAAAGCTCCATCGTGGGGACCTCTTAGGTGAGGTGTTCCATGTATGTCCGATTAGAAGGAGACCTGCCGGAAAGGTTATGTCTCTGACAGGGAATTCTGGGCATCTCTGCCACCTGCATGACCCCAACCGAGACAAGCTGCAGGAGATAGATGAATGGATGCTGTTAATTTTTTAATTAAAGAGACTTCATCCTTGAGCAAACAATCTATATTGACCTGGTAAAAGCCTACACACAGCTCACACAATGTGACATGGGTAGCAAACAGTCATTGGGCAACCTCTTAACCCAAAAACAGTTACGCTGATGATGATGATGGTGATGGTGATGGTGATGATTAGGAGGGCGATATTTGATATGTGGTTTTACAACTTCAGGATATTTATAAATAGAAACATCTATATTAACAAGTAACGGTAACATAGAAGGCAACTTAACTGACCTAATTCTAAAAGAAACCACCTGCAGCCTGAAGAGCCGTCACAAACCCATCTTTAAAAATAGATCACACATCAAGTGGTTGATGTCACAACTGCCACCCAGAGTTTGAATGCAGCCAAATTCAAATAATTGAGAGATTATTACTTATTATCTGAAACTAAACCTTTGTTGTCATATCTGTCTTTATGTACCAGCATCAGGGCAAATTTCACTTGGGTTTGGCTCATATCTTGTCTATAAAAAGAAATAAAATAATACATTTGGTCCAAGACTGTTTTTGACCCAGTGAAATTGTCCTCTGTAGTTGGAGTCTGTGCACTGTGTCTGTGCACCCAGCTGGATCCCAGCAGGTGGATAATCAGCACTTGCCAAAATCACTTATGTAATTATGGGGTGAGGCTGAATTCTAGCACAGCGCAGCCACAGGCACAATCTGATGTTACTGCTGGTGTTGCTCCTAAAGCATCATAATCCGTCTGAACCATCACTAGTTTGTGATGGTGTAGTTTTAAAAAAGGCTCCACATGGCAAAAGAAAAGGTTTGCTTCCAGAAAGCAAAACCAGGATGGCTTTTCTTTGATGGTTACTGCTATAAGAGAGGCTGTTAACTTCTTATAAACCTAAAGAGCCTGTGATCAAAAATAAATCCACTAAATCTAAAAAAAATGCTTTTGATTTCAGGTAACGTTAAAGGTCAAAGTCATGTGCTTGGCCTTTCAGCCCCATTATCCCATCTTTGAATGGACTTTGTCCCGGCACAGGTCTGCTACTACAAAGCTATGCAATGATGGTCCTGGAGTTATAGGAGCAACACCACACACACACACACAAACACACAGAGGAGCCATAAGTGAATCAGACTGCATACATAAGTTGCACGTTAAGTTGAGGGTTTTCACTATGAGGTGTGGACCTGACTTTAAAGCAGAGGACAATACACACTCATATAGTAGGGACTGAAGTATGATCTACTTTATCTTCCTTTTTGACTCTAATGGGGACCATAATTCACCAAGTGAATAACATGTTTCATCAAATAAAACGAGCAACTGAGAGCATAAAGTCATCGGGAGAGTGTTTGATGAGGTCGTAGATTCAATGATCTGACAGCCGTTTTCCCACAGATTTCTATATAGTCAGACGTCTTAAAACCGCTCTCTGATAGGCATGAGAAAGAATGCAGATTTAATGGCTTCACTACATCCATCCTTTGTATACAGTCTTTCTTCACCCTATACTACAAATTTGCAAACCATATCCACCATCGGCTAGCGCGCACTAGAACTGGAGTTATATTTTTTGTATTTTCTAATTAGCTTTTACATTTATTCTCTTTAGTTTCAGATAGTTTATAGAGTGGGCTGATTAAAACTGTTTAGTTTTACTTGAATTATTATAATATGCAGGGTGCTTTTGAGGGGCAGATTTAAGAAGTTCAGCAGGTTTTAGGACGGCAGTTCACTCCATCCAGTCTCCGTGAATAAATTGTCGATTTCCACTTTTTATTTTCAACTAACTAAAATATGCAGCAAAAAGTGTATTGAACTTAACTCAGATACATAGGCAGATGCACATGAACTCTGCCAACTGCTGTTTTAAGAAGGAGCATTGAGTTTTAATGTCCCACCCAGACTTCTTGTGTGGACTCGTCCATCTGTTAAACTGCTGCTCCTGCTGCTGCTGGTTTCAGCCTGCTGGCCTCCAGCCTGTGGCCTGTTTACAGAGCAGGTTGTGTTCAGAGATGCGTCGCCGGGGAAACCACCCTGCTGAACTTTTGTTCCCGTGTCCGCTGACTGTGGCAGCGGCAGCAGTAGTAGTCATGTGGAGAGAAAAGCCCGCGAAAAAGTCAGCAGCCAATTGGAAAGAGAGGGAGGAGGGGCTGAGCTAGCCGAAGGGAAACAGAAGCAGCTGGGAGAGAAAGTGAGAGTGTGTGTGGGTGGTCACGCTGCAAAAAGTTGAGCTACAGTGCTGACGTGCTGTGTGGGGACATTTTTACACACATGATGAACAGCAATCACAAATGACGGATGACTCGGATTATTACATGATCATATGAACGGTGTATGCATGAATGAAAGTTATTACCACTTATATCCAACCGAGGGTCAAAGAAGCTGGCCCTATTCATGTTGTCCCTACTTAAATGCTAAATACTTAAATAGTACTACACTAGACTAGTACTTAAATAGTGGTTCTCTACTCTAACTGAGCACTTAAAGTGCTTTATTTGTTTTTTAAAAAGGGATTCCCCCACCCCAGTCACATTCACATATTTCTTTATTCTGTGCCTTAAGTGGACTGATGAATGCTTGGGAAGCAATCTGGGGTTCAGTAACTTGCCTCGAGGACCTTACATATGGACTGGAGGAGTTGGGAATCAAAACACTGACCTACCAATTAGTATACAGCTAGTTGTTTACTAAACTAGCTGTGCCTACCACCTGAAATATAATTTGCGACCAAGTTTACAATGTAAATAAACCACAACAAAGTTAATGCATCTTCAAATTATTACCCACTTTTATATTAATCAGTCTCAGCAGTGAGGTAAAATGAAAGCTGTTAGTTGTCCTTTTGAGATATTCATAAAATATTCTCTTCAGTGTAAAAAGAAAGCAAAAATAAGCCTCATTCTCCAGTTCAGCATCACCTTCATCGCACAGCACAAGTTATCTATTTGCAAGCGCTTACAGATTGAAACTGTTAGATTCACTCCGATAAAAACAGTCTGGAAAGTTTTAAAGCTTTAAAATGAGGATGCAGCTGCATGTTATTTAAATTTGTTGACGGAGCAAAGCTAGCAGCATCCTGTGGTGCAAATCCTCGCAGTGACGGGACGAAAACATTTAAGAAGCATCCAAACTGATGCAATGTTTGACATAATTTTAAAAGCATCTTATTAGAAAATTCATGCTTTTCATAGTCTTCCTTTTTGAATGAGGTTCCAATGAGGTCTTTGTTAATATTTGTGCAGCATGCTCGTCGCTTTTTACAGTGTAGATTTTCATTTTGCATTTTCCCGCCACTGAGAAGCTTCTGGAGCCCTTTGAAGAACGCATTCCTCCGAGGGAGAGAGCGAGAGGGAGGGAGAGGGTGTGTGTCTTTCATTCACAAATGTGAACATGTTCGTGGGATGAACAGGAGCCGTTTCTCTGTGTGTGTTCGTTTTGCCCTTAAGAAAAAAATGCTGGTCGAGTTTCGCCTGAAAGTGAAGCTGCAGGGGAGGAACATGCTTTACGTGTGTGATGTGTGTGCAGCTGTAGGTCTGCCTTTGTGAGAACTCGGTTCACTTTTAGACCTCAGGAATGAGGAAAGCGGAGCTAATTTTCTGACAGAGCGCTGGGGTCAGGTTAGGCGTAAGGTTTCGGTTGAGGCATTCAGTTGTGTTAGAATAGGGGATCCATTATGTGACTCAGTGTCCTCACAGCTATAGAAAGGCATGTGTGCATGCGGCGTTCATGTGATGTGAACGTGATAGTCAGGAAGTGAAGGTGTGACAGCAGCAGCAGAGTTTTATCAGAAATACACACACACACACACACACACACACATGCAGGATAATGTTTAAAAGGACAAATCAGCTGACACACTGAAGTCACCCAACCTCATTACTGAATAGGGCTGCATATAAAGGATATAAAGAAGTGTTGTTAAAAGCTGGCAGGAATAACTCACATATATGTCCAGATAACACTTTATTAGTGATAACACCATAACCACTGCAGAGATGTGCTGTCACTGAATTTGAGTGCAAGAGTCATGTAACATCTCGTGCCAGTGTGCCACATCCAGAGCTGATTTAAGACAGTGTATGTGACTTCAGAAACTGTTAATGGAGTTTCAGAACATATATTACATAGATTACTGTGCAAAGGTCCCGAACCACCACTCATTTTGTTATGCGTTGCTAGGGAAATTGAAAATAGGTGAAATGCAGTAAATAAGGCAAAAACAGAGTTTTTGAAAATCAGTATTTGGTATGGTCACCTTTATTCTTTGACACATCCTGAACTCTCTTCCTCAAGCTGTCAGGTCATGTGAGGACTGACTCCCTGCTGGACTCCCACCCTCAAGTGGTCACTAAAAGAACTGCAGATACAAGTTATAGATACAATAGTTCATTAAAAAAATCAAAACATTTTATGATTTTTCAATGATTTAAAATTGATTTTAGACATGACAAAAAGAGAAGCAGACACCATGCAGCATGAGCCACCTGGACACAAGCAAGTTTCTGCTGTGTAAACTACTGTTTCTAATGTCTTACAATATCTGAAACATCTGCTGCCTTCAGTCCGGTGTTACTGTACTTATGCACTTGGGCCCTGATACAAAGACACAACAAAAATGTAAGTGTATTGTTAAATAATCCTCAATAAGACTTAAAGCTAACTGAATAACTTTTGTGGCACAGAAGCAAGAACCAGCACAGCTGTGTTTGTGTGTCCTTGCAACACTGTATCACATGCTGAATCTCTGGTGTGTTCTTAGCAGCACGTGGGCACATGTGGCTCACATGTGGCTCACATGTTCATGTTCACATACTTTCACCTCAGTCACTTTCACTCTCACACACACACACCTACACACTCTCACACACACACACGCACACTTCAAAGTAAAGACGCTGACAGAAAGACATATCCTTTAATTTTTCCCTCTTCCACTGATTTGAAATGCATTTATGTTGCATCATGTTGCTTCACATTTTTGTACCTTGCTTGCTGAACCTGGTTGACATCATTGTCTCACTCAGTCTGTCATCGTTTGAGCAGCTGGTGGAGAAATGTTCAAAGGTTTCATTCACCAGAATTTTCTAGGAAAACTCGATGTAACGTGTGAAGTCCAGGTCAGCTGAACGGAGGAGCCTGACCCTCCACAGACCTCACAAACACAGAGCCGACTTTAAAAGTTTAAATAATGGTTAACTACTGAGGAGTTACACACTCTTCTGTGCCGCGAAGGTTGAGACTTTGAAGCGTTCACATGTCCATCTCTTGCCAGTTTCCTAACTGGTCTCTATATCTACGTATGTTTTATTTTTACCAAGTGGTACAGACATAAAGTGCAATGGCAATCATGCGTGCTGATGCTGAAACAAGATCTTGTACTGACACTTCAGCTGAAAGACTATTCACTGAAGTTGTGTTTTTTGGAACATGGCAGTTTTCTTGATCCTGCTTGTACAGGATTTCTCAATATTCCCGACCCCACTGGAAAACATTCTTACTGTTCACACCAAAACCGTAGACTGCAGTGGAATTTATGTCTTCTCCCATCCCACGGTGAAAACATGCTACATCACTGTGAAGCACTGACAATACTAACTCCGGTGAGAACACAACCCAGAATATCTGTCCCTGGATCCATGCATATATATGTATAACCTCTCTTTGTGAGCACAATCATTGACATAATACATTTTCCAGCCTTTTAACCCAACAACTAAGAGTTAACCATCCCATTTCAGACACCCACTTTTTCCCCACTTGTTGGTCCATTGTATTCACTCACTGGTTAGATTAAGGGACTGGGTTAAAAGACAGCCCTTCACAACAATAACTTGTTTTGTTGACAGATGGTAAGTGGTAAATTAAGAGTGGATCTTCGTTGATCCTGTAAAGCAACATGCGTCACAGCACAGACTAAAGGACACCGTGTCCATAATTTACAAACTGGCACTAACTGACATCCTGGGGATGAGAACAAGCTGTGCAGGAAGGTTGGTACTACAGTGTTTGCCATCTAAATCATTGAAGGAAATGTAAACATACACACACACACAACACACCCAGCTGAATTTGTCATCAGGGCAATACACTGCACACATGTGCCAAGTTTGTGTATGCAGAATTAGAAAGATGCACACGCACATGCTCATATATTAAATATTTGCATATTACACACACACACACACACACACACACACACACACACACACACACACACACACGCACACACACGGACGGTTCAGGTTTGGCCCATCAAAGACAAATATAGCTGTTAACATTTCAGGGCAGCAAATTAAGTGAAATGACATTTAATTAATATTTAATGATCGCAACACTAATTATATTTTTCCAACAAGCACTGTAATAACTTTCTGCTCTATTTGTCACACTATGAGAGATGGCCATAAGAAAATATTGGTCTCAGTTTGTGATTATGTACAATGTCATTATGTAGAATGGTGGGATGATGTGCATGCAGCGACATTAGCCCGCGTTATCGATCAGCGTCTCTGTCACCGTTTGGAAAGTCAGCAAAATGACGAGCAACTGTTGGTCACAGAGTTGAGAGCTTTCATTACAAACCTACAATCTATAACTTCTTGTCACCAGGTGCATCTTTTCAGGCGTGTTTCCTCCATTTGGCTCATTCAAATGGAATTTATGCATTTCAGGGAGGTGGAGTGATTTCTAGAACCCATTTCTCGACCTGATGATGCTGTTATCAAGCCGTTTAGTCTGAATCTTAAATTTAAGTTTCGTTCCTCTAGTTTTCATGTTTTATTTTTTAATATTTTTGCTTTTTTTTAAATGCTGATTCTAAAAAAAACACATGGACTTCCTTGGAAACCCATAAAAACTGTTAAAATATTGAAAGCAAGGCATCACATTGTGAGGCCACAGTTTGCCTCCATGTTTAAAACTTTGGTGATATGTAAGGTTTATTGTCATATTCATACAGACATATTTGTACTGGTAGTTACATTACATCTATGGCAATGTTGTAGACGTGGTTTAAAAAGTTACTGTCTTTAAGGGGTAAATAACTAAATTAATGCATCGCTTTTTGTTGAAGTTTTGTTAAAGTAATGCACAATGTGTACACAATAGAAAGATATAGAATTTCGCCAGAATTAAATTAAGTGCAAGAAAGGAAAAAAAACAGACAGTTTCTGCATTATGACACCTCTGTCTGTGGTTGTAACTGTTTCTGTGGCAGGATGCCTTGGTATGTTTCCGGGAGAAGTGCTATGGGTTCAAACCCCTGATTGAGTCAGATAATTTGGGCTCTCCTCCCTCAGCAACAACCAACCATCTATGCTGAAGCAACACAGGCTCCAGTCAACAAATGCTCACACTTGGTAACATAATCAGTTGGGCAACCTGCACATTTTCTGCAGCCAGCTTTGCATCTGTTTTAAAACTCACTTTCAGGTTGTGGTTGGAAAAAAGAGTGAATCTACTAAAGTTAGGTAACAGCTTGAGGTTTGGAAAGTAAGCTACACATTTCAGGATGTTGTATCATGAAAATTCATTTTTCAGTGTTCAGGGGAGCCAGATGATTTTAGGACTCAACATATCCTGAATATTTAAGTTTGAGCTTCAAGTCCCCCTCCATGCTTTTTCTGCTTTTCTTTATATACTGATTAAAATTTCACATAATGTGTCAAACACCCCAAATTACTCTAAATGTTGATTTTTTTTTCTGCTTTTAGCTTTCTATGATGTCATTGAGAGCACATGCCCCCTGTATGGTTGTCTCTGGCAAGGCGGCTCCATCTGCAAGCTCAAAAGCCCCGCCCACCTGCTGTTCATTTTTATTTGTGGAGGATTAGCCAATCAAAAACACCTTAAAGGAAAGGTGGGATTAACCAGGGAGTAGCTAAAGCACACAGTATAAAAGATTGTCAAAGCTTCTGAGTTCGAAAAATGAAGCTGACCCATGAGCTGCATTCTTAGTAATGGCCATTAATGGGCGATGGCCATGATTGCAAAAAGGCTTATTGTTCTAAAGAAGTCTATAGGAAAACGTTCCTCTGTCCGGACCTCAGTAATCACTTTCCGGCATAATAAGTTTTACTCATATTGGGGCATCGTGTTAATTTCTGTCATTCTGAATGTCAGACTGAAGAATTATCCAGGATGTGCTCGCCTAATGACTTGTGATTGACAAGTCTCACCTTGAGGCTTCATATATGGATTAAACAGTGGGTGACACCACAGTAGCTTTAACATTACAAACCACATCATCTTTTATAGTGTGTATGCTAAAGCAGCTTGTTTAAGACAGAAGATGAACCTATTGCCTGCTCCAAGGTTAAGAATCAGAAAATTATGGAGGAATCATTCAAACCTCTTCAAGTAAATTCCAGTAAATTTACTGTAAAATTGTGGCTGAAAGAGCCTGTTAACACCCAAACCAGGAAACATTAGCCTGCCATGTTTTTCTGCGCAGTGGAGGTTCAGCTGTTGGTGGCCAGCATCTCTCTCTACTCATCATCATTGTAAACATGTGGGTAAGTGTACTTTCCCTTTTTCCTTGGCTTACTCTATTTGTAATGTGAATTCACATGGCATTTGTTGAGTGCTCTGTTTGCATCAGCTCATGATTGAGCAGCTAAGCCGTAATCAATTGAAAGTGTGCATATCTGAAGTATAAAAAACATTTTTTTCTAACAAGTTAAACTTTATTTTTGGAACAATGTCGAATATTCCTCAAATCTGTTTTTTTCACCCTAATTGTCCCTTTCGTATATAAATAAGAGGATTTGAAACAACAACCTGGATTCCTTCCTAGATGAAGATGCTGAGTTTCCAGACCTGCTTATTGAAGAACTTTGTCAGCAAGATTGCTCCTTTTGGGATAGTCTATCATGAGCTATCAGCTATCACGAGACCACTGTCAAGCAGCATCAGGACAGAACTGCATCAAACTGTCTGTCATGGCTGTCAGGAGCAGGAGCCATGACTTTAGAAAATACTGTTAGAAATCATCTTCTAGGATCTGTTTTTTCTAATGAAGCAACTTAAATAAAATAAAATGATGCCTTCAAATACTTTCAAGAAACCCGTGAGCCCATGATGATCCTGTCCTGAGCTGACATGGACAAATTAGGTCAGGGTCAAGCTCAATTTACACCCTTTGTTTTAATAAATAAAGGCTCTCAGTCACACACAAACACAAAGCTGCATGCAGTGCAAAAATGTAAATGCTAACTTCTTTGACTGCACGCTTTCTTAGCACATGATAGAATCTAAACACACACACGGTCACCACTATGACATTTTCCAGGTACACTGTGTACATGCACACCTAGTAACACATTAACTCAGTGTGTTGCTTGTGCAGCTCCAGAGCGCTGATGTGGACACACCAGCTGACAGAGTGACTGCTGAAAAAAACAGCACTACAAGCACAGCGCGTCTAAGCCGAGGGTGCAGCTAGAGTAACAGAGACACTGAAATACTATCCACTCCCAGGTAGAGATGACCTGTCACACGGTGCAAGAAGCAAGTCCAGTATCTGGCTGAAAGCAACCAAAATCATCCAGAGTGAATGACAAAGCAAAACCTCGCAAGGACCTTTTTTTAATGTTGCACGAGAAAAATGGTTTCTCTGAGTGGCAATTTTTAAAATTAAATTCTTTGGTAGCACTTATAATAATGTCACATTATTAAGCATTATTAGGGTATTAGCAAGTGCTTATATAGCATTACTCCTCCTTAGTATACCATTTACAAATATCGATATATTGTTATGACTATGATTATGATTATAATTATTACTAGCAGTGCTCTAGTAGCAGTGATAGATGTACATGGTGTAACAGTAACAGATTTATAATGTATAAATGTATTCCTAAATGACACACTAAGAAGGAGTATTGATATATAAATGATGAATTAAGCACTTGCTAATACCGTACTAAAGCTTGATAGTGTGACTTTATTATAAACCGCTACAAAATCTTCTCATTAGACACCTGAGAGGGGGGATTTGTCTGGTGGGGTTCATTCATATGAAGATAAGAACTGTTGCTGTAGATGTTCTCTAGCAACAACTAGTAACTACTGAAGAAGAAGGAAAACAAAAGCTATCAATACTTTACTCAGTTTTCTGGTTCAGATTCCACATTTATAGCTTTGATATTAATGTTTTAACTGATGCTAACAAGTTTGGTAAGCTTATCCATGGTGGCCAAAACCATTCCTTGTACCAAGCTGCAAAAACCTGTATTTTTGGAGCCAGTGAAGGAACTGCAGTTTTGGCACTTCCTCACAGGCGGCTTCTTCTTCTTCTTCTTCTTCTTCTTCTTCTTCTTCTTCTTCTTCTTCTTCTAGCTGCATAGGTTTTTGCTTGGCCCCAACATACAGTTTTTAACATTTGATTATATTTTTTAACAGTTTGGCTGTTTACGAGGGTATTCATATAACTACATCACTATGGACATTACGTACACTACCATGTGAGCAGCACAATATAAACAGTACTACTCAACTGAAAACCTAGAAACTAAAAACAAAAACAGTGAGAGATAGGGGTCAGGGAAACAGTACACAGATGGTTTGTAATGCAACAAAGTAACAGAAAGCGACATGTAAAATGTGCCTGGTCATTGTCTCAGTGGCAGAAACAGACCAGTAAGAATACATGAGGTCTTACAGTGCAGATAACAATGACAAGTCAGAGAACTATGAAAATTTGTAACTGTTGTCTTACTGAGATAAAGTTATGGTTTCACTATATTCAAAGACTGCAAGTTGTGCAAATGGATAGATTGGATATATTGTTATTGGCACTTAAGCTAACCTAATCTAATAAATAAGAAGGTGACAAGGAACTAAGATGCATGAGTCATTGTCTTTTTGTGTTGGCCCATATGCTATAGAAACTTTTATGTTACCCTCAGTAAGTCGTGGCACATGGCTCCCTGTCATTGACCCTGCTGGAGGTTTCTTCCTATTAAAAGGGAGTTTTTCCTTACCACTGTCACCAAAGTGCTTGATGAAATGGGTTTATTTCTTTGTTGGGTTTTTTATCTGTATTATTGTATGGTCTTGACAATATAAAGCACCTTGAGGTGACTGCTGTTGTGGTTTGGCGCCAAGAGTGAATAGTTTCTCTATGGGTAGCCTCGGCCTTTAATAAGAATATACCAGTCAGATATTTGGACATGACATTGGTCTGATCAGTGAGTCCATGTGTTCAGTTTAGTTTCTTTACATTGTTTAGTTTCTGTCACACTGAGCTGACAGATGACTTGTGCAAATATATGTAACGCAGGTGTATTTGTTTTCTGTTTTTACATCTTGGGCCTGACGTCATTTCCACTTTGTGTTTAAGTTGATATTAATGTTTCCTCACATATAAAGATAAAGTGCAATTTTTTTCTTTTGAGTAAATACGAAAATATATTAATTTAGTTAACAAACAAATAAAAGGATTGGTGCATATCTAGTCTTTAATGTCTATGGGTGGTGATGATAAGGCGAAGTTTGCCCTCCTTAATGAGCAGTGGAGCCCTTCTTTCTTATCCAGTGAGATGGTACTGAGGAACTTGAAATATACACTGGGGAGGTAGGTGGTGGGGGAAAGCCTCAACAAAATGACAATCCTTTTGTTTTGTGAATATACAAAGACAGTTTTTTGTTTCCACGCCTGTTCACCAAAAAAGTTGCACCTTTTTGTTTGATGACTCATTGTTGCTGAGGAGACCCACACCACGGTGTTATCTGCAACCTGAGAAAGTGGTTTGGACGGAAAATACAATGATGAATCACTAAAGTGAGTAAGCAGCTCATAGGGATCCTGTGCTCTTTGTGAGGGTCAGTGCCAATCCAACTTGCCCGAGGCCTCCCAGTCAGGAAAGTTCATGACTCAGTTACAGTGAGAGGTGTTGATGTCGAGTGAGCTCAGTTTTCCTGGGACATACTGAAGCATGATTATGTTGCATGCTAAACTAGAGTCTGTGAACAGTATTCTGACACAAGCGTCCTCCTCCAGAGGTCCTCAAATGTGATGAGGCTGAAGCAAGTGCGAATGAATGGTTTCCAAACTGGAGAGAGTCCAAGGAGGTGGTTAGTGCAGACTGGTTTCAAGCCTAGCCTCCTGAAACAGAATAGGCTGCTGGGGGTGAATTTGAAACTGCCTGGCTCAGGTAGTTGTTGAAGGTGTTGGTCAAGACATCATCCAGCTGATCTGTACATCTGATCAGCACACTTACAGAGCAGAAGGTTTAGACATAAGTTGATTCCACACATGAACTCGAATCGGGTATGGATATGCAGTATTATAGTAGGAAATAGTATTCACACTACTGCAGTATCAGCTGTACTTTTCTTACACGACTACAACCTGACATCACTCAGACTTTGTAGCAGGGAGCTAGCAGGGTAAACACCAGCTAATCTCACATGCAGCTGCATCCAAAAGTCAATGGCTGTTGTAATCGAGAAAAGTCACAGAGAAAATCTTTTATGTGCAGTTTAAAAATGATCACTGACAAAAGAGAATAGAAAATCTCTACAGACATATGTGATGTTTAAAAAAAAATTCTTTATGTGGATTTTTTGCTTTTTGCTGTGTTGTGAACAAGTCATTCGTTGACATCAGTGATTAGTGGGCTTCATTTCTATGCCATTAACTTTCTGTAGCTTTTTGTGGAAAATTCACAAACCACTACAGTCAAGCGAGAGAGTAGGTGAAAGTTACATTTATAATTCTCAATCTCATGTAGATATTGGAAAGAAACAACAACAAAAAATATAATAATACATGGCAAATTTGAATAGAACTTGTTTATTTGAATATTTTGTTAATATTTTGCGTGCTGTGACTCGAAAGTCTTGGAAAACTAACTGTAGTCCACATACATATCGTAACTCCAAATTTAAGTTGGGGACAAGCTTTGCTCTTATTTACACTGTGATGGAAATGAAGACTACACACACACACACAGACACACACACACACACACACACTCACCTGTAAGTAAGATTTACAGGTGCGTTGATCCACACCTGCCAGGTTGTGACCGTTAGAGGGAAATTCTGTTCTAATGAAACAAAACTCCTTCCACTTCCTGTAACTGTCTATACAAACACAGCTGTTATCTTAAGTATTAAAAGCGAGTTTAAATTAAGTCACTCAGATATGGATCTATCTCATTTTAATATTTCCAAAACAACAGTTTAACAGGTCATTTACCCATCCTGTAAGAAAGCCTTGATTCCTTGATTTCCTGCTAATTTTCTTGTTTTAGGTGCATTTTTAAAGTAATACAGAAAATATTGTTTTCACATAAACAAAGATCTCCACTAACTTTTTCAGTGTTAGTAAAGAAGAAGAAGGAGTAACTTTTAATTTACTTTGTTAGCATGAGAATTATTGCCGTCATTAGTATGTCAGCATGCATAACAGACACTGAATTGTAGGTGGTACTGGCAATAAATGTTTTCAGAGATTAGAACAGTTAAACAGGTGTGGGGGTGTTGGGCTTCACTGTATATTGTCCTAGTTAGTACTTCCTGTTCCTGCTCCTGGTCAGGTGGAAAAATATAACAGTTAAATGATTCACTACCAACAGTGCTGTCATTGTAATGATAGATTGGATATGGAGTTCCTTGCTTGTTAGGATGAGGGTGTGGAGCAGTAAAGAAAGTAAAAATCTTTTGATAAACAAGAATCGGACATCCTGTTCAAATAGTTGACAAATAAAAGTGACCTTAGAACATTTACCACTCCCTATTCACAACTCACTTACTGATATGTGTTTTATGGAGTATAACTCAGTGTACGGCACATTGAAGTTTGTTTTATCAGTAACATTTGAACTTACACATCTGAGAATGACATGTACAGCTGTGAATGTTTAAACATTATAAGGCACTAAATAAACAGTTTTAAGCACAGCTGAACCATAAAACATGTCACATTTAAAATGAAATGTACTGAAAAGCCTACCTAATGCAATTTAGCCATTAACTGCTTATATGACATTTGTCTGCCTGTGCTGCTTTTGTGTTCTACAATGTTAGGTTCTCTTCACTGGTTAAAGAAAAATTTTCATTCATTTCCTGAGGCATAAATGATCAGGCCCATTACATCTTAATGGCCTCATAGTACCATATTACCCCAGTAGAGCAGCTCCTTCCCAGACTGCACGTGTACTCCTGGTTTCTGGAGACTTTAAAACCAGACAAGAGCCCCCTCTCGCCTGCCTAACCAGCTCCCAGTTTGGGTTCAGAAGACAGATGCCCTCTGTACTCTATACTTAGGCTTCAAATTTTCATTTCTGATAAGTTTTTAAGTTAAGCCTGATTCAGTTTCCTGCCATAGTCTCAGGCTGTCTATAATGTCTGATCCAGTCTGATATTTTTTCCCCATTTAATCAACCAGGAACCAGGAATCTCCCTTCTAGAAAGTTTTTAAGGTTGCCTAGATTGTGTTTGTTGTGTTATTTGATGTCAGTTTTATTAGATTTTTTGAAGCCAATAAATATGCGTAGTGTGGTCAGTAATGCTTAGTGGAGAGTATGCGGGAGTCCCAGTCTTTTTTTTTTTTTTTAGTTGACCATCATTTTCAAAACAGCTACATAATAACAATTCATTTTCATATTGAACAAAGAAATTCTGCTGATATGCTGATGATAAAAAGCAGACCTGTAAGCATTTCATGTTAGATCTATCGTAACACAATTAGGGTCAGCTAGATGCTTAACAAACGCAGCATTTGCATCTGGACAGATTCATCTGCTATCACCTTATTTTAGGATAAAAATGTTTAAGCCACATGGATTTGTTGAAGATTTAAAAACAGCTTTAATTCCCCCTTATTGTATGATCATCGGCTCATGTTAGGTATGCTGAAAGGTCACTTTAGTGCAATTAAGAACAAATACTGTGAGTGTGTCTTTTCTTTGAATTGTTAGTCTCACTGATTAAACAGAAGTCCTTTTGATTGTGGGTCATTGTGCTGTTGTGGCTCAAAGAAATCTAGAAAGATTTTATCAGCTTCTTTTTCTTGAAACTGTTTTCCCGTGAAGTTTATCATACGGTGCTGTAAAACATTAACGCTGGTGCTATTGTCAGCCAAAGGTGTCTGGGAGGTTAGGGTGGTGGAGATTGTTAGAAGTCTACTCACTATTCTTAATTTATGCAAAGCGCTTGAGTGAACAAGCTACTGTTTGTCAGCCACTCCTTCCATTTATACACTTAGAATCACACTGTGGCCCTCGCTCAAGGACACAGGACTGTGGTTCCTTAGACTCTAGCAGGAGAACAGATGCCATTCTCCATGTCTTGAATGATATGAGAAAGATCTCGGTGACAGAGTTTCATTAACTGGAAAAATCTTCTTTGGGGTGTTTGATTATTTTTCAGTCTTCATCTTCAAACTTTAAAGTGCCACAGTTGCATAAAGAGTCAGTGTAAAGACAAGAATACAGATTGATTTCCTCTTCTAGGTGGTGCATGCTGACTTAAAACTATAGCTGAGCTGAGGTTTCAACTTATGCGTGAGCTTCACCAAGCTGTGTCACAAACCTTGTGAGACACCATAAAAACTGAGACTGCAGGTGAATACCAAAAACAGAAGTGGAGTTTCTGCTCAGTTCTGAGTTTGCTCAGAGTCTGAAACACACCATCAGTGCCTAAAAACCTTGATTACAGGTAATATCTGTATATCTGCTATTAGTGTCAAGAGGTTTACAGGTCAGCCTTTCTTTGTCTTTGAAGTGGTTATATTATCTAATCTTATCTACCTACCTACCTACCTACCTACCTACCTACCTACCTACCTATCTATCTATCTATCTATCTATCTATCTATCTATCTATCTATCTATCTATCTATCTATCTACCTATCTACCTATCTATCTATCTATCTATAACCTTTGTCACTAGATGGAGTACGCCTCTCTGGTTGTCACACATTATATTGAGAGGGCTCTATAGCACAGAGTTTATGAAGGGATTGATTTGTTAATGGCAGAAGATGTCATTGTTAGTTGGTGCAGAGCTAAAGCAGGAGCCAGTCAGAGTTATTACCTGCTGAGCAGTCTTGTGAAGTGGATAACTTGTCCTATGATTTTCTCCAGGTTGTGCTTCTGTCAGAGACTCCAAACTTATGAATTTGCTCACACTTGCAGCTATAAGGAGCAGTCTCGAAGAGCAACATACCAGAAAAGAGACAAACATTCAGGTATCTGCAGGGGCGTAATCTTTCCATCACTAGCCCAGGAGCTGGAGCCAATGAATAAATGTGGCCAAAGCAGAGTAATCGACCCAGAATTGAATGCAGATTGTACCCTAGTCCACTGACAAAAAGCACGAGGTTGGTGGTTGTTAGTGGTTTCTCTGTCTAGTGGTAATTGTGCTTTAGCGAGGTCAGACACTAATTAAGGGTAATGATGCCTCACTTTGTAGCTGGTATTTTGTTTCATCCCAAATTTGCTGGATGGGGTTGAGGTCAGGACTCTGTAGAGACCAGAACACATTTGTTTATGGATGCTGCTTGGTTCCCTGTGATGAAAAGCTGACAAATTGCTGCCGCAAAGTAGCAGGTTGTTGTAGTTTTTAAGATTCCCCTAACCCAGGAAAAGCAAGGCATAAGCATGCGTTATGTGGGATTTTCACCCAAGATAATGAAAAAAAAAAGCATAATGTGTTACTGAAGTTTCTGGGAAAGAAGCACAAACAATCTTTAACCCTAACCGTAGCTCTGTGGTTGTTTTTTAGGTACATCAGCACTGACTCAGAAATAGGCTGATGACTCCCAGTGCCTTGCTACACGGCCCTATGTAAGCTGTTCAAATATGAAGAATATCCAATTACAGAAAAGGACTCAGAGTTATCTTTGCCCGTGGGAGTCAGGCAGCATATTTGTCCTTCACATGCTTCATTAAATTGTGGAAAATATCAGCCAACTATATCAGATATAGTAGAGACAATTCATTTTACATTTAGTAATTTCATCTTCCAAATATACATTCCTCTTCACACTGACCCCTTGGCTACTCCTTCCTGAGCCTGGTTTTTTATGTAAAAGATGTTCTTCCGCTCTCCTTGACAAGCGCTTACTCATAGGGATCACTGCGGTTTTTCTCTCTTATATGGTCATCACATTAAAACAGAACGCACCTTGAGTCGACTGTTGCTGTGACTGATGCTATATAACCCCCCCCAAACTGAATCAAACTCCTCTCTGCTGTAGAAGACCCAAAAGGGGGTGTTGTCTCTTGGTAGGACCCTACAACATTACATAAACTGCGCCAGGACTGCTTGAAAAATACAACAGAAGATCCCAAGGTGTTGAGGTACCATGAAACTGGGACGTACAGGAACAATCAAACTCTCAGTACCTGAGAAAATCCTTCATTGTGCACCACGGGATGCAGTCTCAATGTGTCAATGCCAGGATTTTGTTTGCTTTTTATGTATAGTTGCAGTAGCTGCAGTGCCCACCACATTGCTGTTTCATAGAGTTATACATTAGAGAAATTGGGAACTTTAATCCTAAATCTTCTAATACCCTCATATCCCCGCTCATGCTACAAACATGCAATGTGTCATTGTGATCCACGGCAGTTGATCCCAGTGTGACTGTGCGGTTGTGAATGAATGACACATTTCGTAGGTAGCTTAGGAATGATTTTCATTGCAGACTTTTTTGTCAGCCATTAACAGTCACCGTGTTTTATTGTGCTTCCTTGGCAGCAGATTAAAGCTCAGGAGTGTCTTTCAGTGAAGAGCTGCTCACAGCTGGGATTTCACAGTTATTACTAACAGATGTTTGGTTATCAGTCACTAGGAAGTAATAATCCGAATGACCCCATCTGAACAAAGAGAACTTAAGTCTGTCTTTTTTTTTTTTTTTTAACTTATTCTGTTGTTTAGATTTTAGCAAAAAGGCTTTTTTCTTTTTTGGAAAACAGAGTAGAAAAGCGCATGTACAGAGAAGTTAGTATTATTTTGGCTGTTGATCTATTCATAAACTGTGTGCGAAAGATGGATATATGTAGGCACCATGACTTCACCCATTGTTCAGTGAGCATTTTTGCCATCACCCTCTTTTTCTTTCAGCCACTCCCATCAGGTGTCGCTACAGAGGATCATCTGCCTCCATGTTCCTCTCACTACATCCACAAACCGCATCTATGGTCTTCTTATTTTCCCCTCCCTGGTGTCTGTCACACTGTCCTCATATATGTCCTGCAGCACTCTCACGCACTTCACATACACATACTTAAAAGTAGACGTGACAAGCAAGAAGCTGATCTGAGAAACCAAAGATACTGCATGCTCATATGGTAGCAGCCTTTCAATTACACAGTAGCACTGCCATAAATCATATCGTGCTTTATCTGGAATTTATACAATAATCATAATACCGTATTCAATAAGACCTGAAACTTGTGGCTGAGACCATAAACTTACTGAGGAAGTGTTTACTGAGGCCATAGATCAAGAGAGCACACTGTGGATTTCCCATAAATGTCTTTACTATCAATTTTCTTCTAGCAACCGGAGTTGATTTCAGCTGTTTCCCACATTGAGGCTCATCTTTTATAAAAGTCTATAATTTTAATAAACAACCACAAACAAATGAGCCAAAAGATTTAAGCGTATTTAACATGTCTTTATTTGTGGGGATGAGAGGCCTGACGCACAGCCTCTCTTGACTAACTCGTGCAGAGGATTATTTACATGGCTGACTTCTAGCTGTGCCTGAGCAACACCTGTCCAGGAGTTGGAATGCTGCTGCTTGTGAAAGCTGGGCCCTATTCCAGGAAGCAGGTTCAACAAACTCTGAGTTTAAAAATAAACTCAGAGATGATGAAGTTCATGCCTGAGTAGAGAAAAAAGCCATCATCAGAGGGGCTCAGATGCCAAGATTAACCACGGTAACGGGTAAATAAAAAGCAGAGCCTCTGTTTTCATCCAGTGGACCGAGGAATACGAGTGTGCGTCGTGCTCACGGTGAGATTTATGTGAAAAAAACACGATGGGAGAAATAAGTCGTCTCAATCACCATCATCACAGGCAGTACAATCGTTTGATTAAAAAAATTAACACTTTTTGTACTGTTTGATCATCATTTAACCAAATTGTCATTAACTGAAACTGGAATCCTAAATTTACATATGATTACCAGCTGGAACCTGACAGAGACTGAATGACTCCTGCCTTCAGGTTTTAAAGTAATGTAATGTACTGATGTAATAACTTCATTTTTATATATATTTCTCTTTTACGAGTAAAGAGAAATATAAGAAAGATCTAATGTTTCACAGATTTATAATGGTTTTAATTTGTATTGAGTGTACTTTTGGGAGAATGAGCCATTATAAATGAGGAATACAGATCGTGCTGGGAAAAAATAAGACAGTAAGGTAGTCTGGGCCGGATCCATGATCCTAAACTGTTTAAAGGTCCACGGTGCTGTGCACGTGGAGTCTGACCTGGACACGGTTTGCTGATTTGTTACAGAGGCTACCTACCTTTGGGCAGATCTGCTCTGGTCTTCCCAGTGAGTAATATATCAATCATCAGATTACACTCAGTCTGTAACACATTTAAAATGCAATCAGTTCAATTTCAGAGTCTCAGTCATTTCGTCTTTGTTAAACTACTCACATCATCTCCCAGATCTGAGCTGTGAGAGACATTTTACCTCAGTGTGACCGTTTACGACACGATAATTGACTGATCATTGATCATTGAGTGTCTAAGACTTTAAACAGATACAGAAAGTATGATTTGAACAGTGAGGCATGGAAAATATTGACTGTCTGACAGCCTGACAGCTGCATTACTGTTCACAGTCTCAGTATTTAAAAGACGGAGACTTTAGACTTTATTCTGAGCTGGTAATACATTTGTGACATAACCAGTGTCTCCATCCTTAAACTGATGACCGAGTGATTGTAAAAGAGCTGATGTTAAGTTGAAAAGTGAACTAGTGTCCTATTGGGATTTCAGATTTTGTTAAAATATAAACCTGCAAATTAATTTCCTCATCAATGCAAAACTTTATGAATAAAGACATTTATAGAGTCAGGGTTTAATGTAACCCTCCTCCTGGAAAAGACAAGTGTTTCTCTTATCTCTGGATTAATAAACGTAGAGCTGTTAGTGTAACGTGACTTCGGCACTCTGTGGTTCTCTCCTTTGATTCACTGAGGACCGTGGTGAGGTTAATGGGATCAGCATTCAGAAACTGGTTTCACTATGACATGCATGGTTTCACTATGATTATGTGTGAATCAGTGACACATAGAATACGAAGTTAGCAGATGGTTTTCACTGCTCGGCTGTTTGCCATTCATTAAAAGTAACAAAATTGTGTTGTCTTTGCTTGGCTGAAGATGAAAGCCTTTAAAAAAATGTACCTACAGTTTTATTAAACTGATCAGATGTGTTGGAAAACAAATGAACAATTAAATAAACAGGATTCTGATGAAGACTGGCAATAGTTTAGATTCTTTTGAATTAAGCGTGTTTTAAAAAAAATTTATTCACTTAAAAAAAAACACGTTATTTCTCATTTGTTTGTCTCGTTAATTAATTGTTGCTGCTTTTACCTGTTGATACAAATGTGTAACAGCTCTGTTAAATGAGGCATAAACTCAAAGTTTACTGACATTTGACCATGTCATGGGATGAAAAAGCAGGACTGTTTACACTCAGGTTAGAGGTGGAGCTGATGAGGGGACTGAGTACAGGTGTGTAAGTCAGGTGATGAGGAAAGGTTGAAAAGCAGGGATGCTAATTTGTCCCGCAGAGTGTGCAAAGGCTCTCTGGGTTAATCCACTTTAAATAAAGCCATAAAGTCATTGCTCAGACTCTGAATTGCCATGAGCCAAAAAGCAAGCATATCTTACCTTTAATAATACAGTTGAAATGAAGAATTGCTAAGTGGTGAAGCTAGAAAGAGCCTTTGTCAGAACGTCTGTTCAGCACTGGCTTAGTGTAGCATATTTACAGTGCAGGTTAGACGGACATATATGAAAAAAAAAAAGTTTAAACTGTAAACAAAAGCCAGTGAAACACCTTAATAAAGGTGCTGCAGCTCCCACCAATGTAGAACAGCTCCCCCCTTCTCCAGGAAATAACAATTAATGACCTGCTGAACTGCCAGCTGGACTTTTTCTGTTATCCAGAAGTGGAGAGAAAAAAATTGCCACTTCTCCCAAACTTCCCTCTTTCTCACTAGGCGAGAGAGAGATATTAATCAAACACACGCCTTAAAATTTGATCTATCTTTCTTCAGAATCTCCTCTGACTTTTGCAGCAACACACAAACAACAAAGCTACAGCAAACTGGTTTTAGCGTTTCAACTGCACCATTTGCCCAGTAACCCAGAGACCTGCAAGCAGTGTGCACAAGTAACACTTGTGGGCTGCGTGTTGTAACGTTTGAGGTTATTGGGCCTCCTTATGAGTGTTACAATATCTTCCAATGTGTTGAAACAATTTGGCAGTTTACAGTTTTAACCGACTTACAGTGACTGACTGGAAACTTTGCCTTCATTACATTTGCTGTTGGTAGACTAGGAGAAAAGATACATTGTTAATAAGTTTTCAAGTGCTATGTTCATCTCGATAAGGTCGGACTGGTTTTCGGCAGCTGAAGCGGGCGTTGCATGATGTAGATTTTTTTAAGCAATAACACAACAAAAACAGAGTATTTAACAAACTCCTTGCGAGTTCAAAGTGTAGACACAGTCGTGAACATAGCGACACACAGCGATGCCCCTGGGGCTTGTCTGCTGGCAGCGACCCTGGGGACACAGAAGAGCAGTGGTAGTACACGTGCAGTCAGAAATTTAGAATATCCTGTTTTTATTTTTGACACGACCAAAGATTCCACAGTCTGACACCGTGTCTTCACAAGTGACTTCTCCACTTCGATAATTTAGAAGTGAGTCAGAAAAAAAGTATAATCTGATCTAAATCTTTTAGATCAGCAAAAGGGGAATCCCCGACTCTGGCATCCCTGTGAAGGTTTCCTCATATCCAAATATAAACCCTGACCATGACCTTTAACCTGTAATATCTATCGTGACGAACCCCTTCCTTCCTTCAATCTGACAGACAAATAAGTAGAGAAATTTCCTTTTCCTCTGCGTGTTTCCCCCAGATTTAACTCCCAGTGACACAAACACAAAAAGCAAGGTCAGTTCTTCACATCCATACGAGGTCAGTGAAACAACACTGCTGACTTCTTTTGTTCCCGATAATTCAGCCGGACTGTGCATCAGAAATAAAAGGTGGCATATTAAACAGTTTAATGAGATTCTTTCTCGTCCACGTCTTCATTCACGCACACGTGTCAGACAGAGACAATGAAGAGTTCATCTGCAGTTTTTCCTGTCGCTCTCTCTCTCCTCCCACCCTCTCCGATTACCCCGTCTGTCCCTCTCATAACAAAGAGAGGGTCTCTCTTTTTTCGAGTCATGTCCAGACATGTGTCTTTTCTCTCTGACTGTCTGTGTTTCTGTCTGATGAACAGAGCCATGAGTATACCTGTCACGCAAAATAAAATTGAAGATTATGGAACATCATGGAGTACAGCTCGGGATCCCCAAAGGTCGAGGTTTGTCTGCATTTTGGTCCACAATTTAGCGATATTTAAATACAGTTACACAGGAAAACATATATATATACATATATATAATTATAGATGATTGCAGATGATGTCTATATTTGACTACTGCTTATAGATCTAACAGTATTGTGACTTGAATTTGAGTTGCCCGAAAGGAAAAGACAAGCGAGACCTCCCTCTTTGTCTCCCTCTCTCTCTCTCCGCTCAACTCAAAAAGAGCTTAATTAATACCAGGGTCTCCTTCTGTCTCTCTCTATTGACAGAAACTGGGCATGTCCTGGCGTATCCTGTGGTGGTCTGCAGGCTTCAGCTTCCCTCCCACAGGAAAACACAGAACACATTTGTACTGAGACCCAAGGGCGGATTTTCATAAGACTATTTTGGTAACCTTGTTTACAGACATTTAAAATGGTTGCAGCATCACATATTACAAATGATGTCATTAGCAGATTGAAATACAGGCATCGCTGGGAGCTTGTATGCAGCTTATGCAAGCTTGCAATAATTTGTTAATGTAAGTGCAGATTTCGGCTTGAGACATCCACTCTATGATAGAAGAGTGGATGTTTCAAAACCATTTTTTCATCATAAATCTCAAAACATATCTTGGATGTATCTAAATAAAAGCAAAAATAAAAGCCATTGCAGTGATTTTGAAACTGTAACCCACAATGCTACACTTTACTGTTATCCAGAGCTGAATGTGTTGCTGTTTCAAGCCTGCTGACTCTGAAATTCCAGCGATCTGCTGAAAGCAGCTGAGAGGTGGGAGCATGCGCAGGCCAGCCGTGTGTATGTGTTTGTGTTCGCGTACGTGTCTTCTTTATGTGAATAAATGACCTGACGTGAAAGAGCTAGACGATGTGTGTTCCTGCTTGTTTCTTCGCTTGTGTTTATGTATCTAAAAATGTCCGTGTTGTCAGTTTGCTCATCGATCTGCTGCGTGTGCATGTGTGTGAGTGTGCACCGCTGTGGGTTTGAATGTGTGCCGCAAGCTCAGCTGTTTTTGACATTTATATGGTGATTGATGTCCGGAGAGTGCAGTGTGCTCCTCTGCTACATCCATTATCTAATTCCCACTCACTGATTTCCAGGAATATCATGGAAGGGTTCTTCCATGCAGAAAAAAACAGAAAAATTCTGTCATTTCATGAATTTAATCAAGACTGCCGTCGTTCATATAGAGTAGAAAATTTTCCTGAAAAGCATAAGAGAGGGAAAAGGAATACTTTCGCGAGTGTGGATGAACATGAATGTGTATATGTGTACTGAACGGACTAAACTAGCACTGACCAAATTAGAGCCATGCAGACCAAAGAAAGCCAAAATTCCATTGCACGTCTGGCCATCATATCTGCAGAATAGCCTCTGTCATCAGACATGTCATCATTTCCTCTTTTGATTGTATTGCCAGACAAAGCCATTTTTGACAGGCCATAGATATAGCATGATATTTTGTTACCACTTCATTTCCATTTTCACAGCCCAAGGGTCTCTGCATGAAACTCAGTGCTTTTTTTGAAGTAAATCTAGTTTATCTCTGAAGGCATGTTTGGTTTCCAGGTGCCTCTTTAGCTTGCTTGTCACCATGTTAGCGCCTTGAGGTGACTTTTGTTGTGATTTGGCGCTATATAAATAAAATTGAATTGAATAGTTAGCATTAGCCAACTTTTACTGGCAAATGATGCTCTGAGAGCTGTTACCATCACTGGTCCAGCTGAAGCTGTAGACAGGTTACATTGTGGATCCTTTTCTCATTTTTACTTTTGGTGGGTTGTATCCTCTTCACTGTTGATCACATACTTTGACGCATCTCACACACTCACAAGATTCCACCATCAGGAAACTGCTCTTGGACAAAGGTTTATGCAGAAAGAAAGAAATGCACACTCACAAGTACTGATAAACTAAAAAAATAATTCATTCAAGCTTCCCAATGTGTTAAGCATAGAGAAGCTGCTTCACAACATCTTTCTGTTTTATGTTTGTACCTGCAGTCACCCTGAAGGCGAGAAAGCTGTGCTGTGGACAGAAGATAAGAAAGTAAAGATGCGTCACTTGGTGTTTTCCTTTCCCACTGAGTAAAAGCAGCAAATCTTTCTACATCAAATCTTTCTTTCTGCTTTTATCTCCTCTTCTGGAGATGCTTTCTGTGTACTGAGGAAACTTGGTCTCATCAAAATTGACGCAACAACTGCCACAAAATTTGCTGTTAAATGCCAATCGTGTGAATACTGCTAATATGCATTTTGAAGACCTACATAACGCTCCAGCCATTTCACTGCACTAAAATGAGCCTTTTCCATGTTTTTTTTTTCTTCAGTTCTTTGGGTTCTTTTAAGCTCATTGCTTTCTGTGTTGAAAAAAGTGTCTTACGGCAGGTTGCATCTGCTGTGCTGAAGCGCTGAAGATTTCTTTCTTTTCTATCTACACCCTGCTATCATGAAAGCGCTTGAACACATTTTGTGTGTTTTCTGTTAATATTTTGCTTTTTGTTTTTTTGCATGCCATTTCATGCAATGTATTGGTTTAGGAATGGATCTAAACTTTGACTCTCAGAGTAATTTTATTAACATTAGATAACATGCAAAAAAGTTAAAGTGCATGCACATAATAAACTTGAAGTGGCCCTTCTTTGTCTTTTGTCCTCTCCTTTAATTTTGTTCCCTTCACCTTTTCCCCTATCTTCCTTTCTAAGTTGCTTCCTTTAGTTTCTTTTTCTCGACTATCTTTTTTCCGGAGAAATATCTTGGCTTGCAGCAGCTGTTACGTGCACGCTCTGTGTGTCCATGTCTGTGTGCAGTTGTGCACTGAAACGTGATCTTTTGGCTGAAAGGAACAGTCTTGAAACTCTCACGTGTATCAGTGCAGCGTGTCACAGGAACAACCAAATAAGGCAGCAAGAGCAGCCGGCATCTGTTACAGCATGCGTGCATGTGTCAAGCTGGCAGAAGCAGCAGGTCTTATTATTATTTAAATAAATCACTTTTTCTCCAGGATTTGAAAGTGGTTTGAAAAGTGTGGGCAATTTTTAGAAATAAAAACAACATTTTTAATAGTGTCAGTTAAGTTCCTAGTAACAGGTTTCTTTCATTGTTCTTCCTGTGCAGGTGTAATGTGATTCGGAGGGGCTGGAAATTTTAGCAAAGATTAAAGAAGTAAAGCCTAGAAGAGATGCCTTAACTTCCTTTTTTGGTACATTGTTTGGGAAAATAAAAGTTGGAGATAAAATTTTCGTTCTATTTACTGACAGCCAGGAAAGTGGAGCTGGAGGATCCTCAAGAAAGGGAGGGCAACTATCATGTAAGGAGCCATTGTAGACCACTGTATTGATTGAAATACAGTATGTGTTTGACCAGACGTGCATGAGACAGATGACTGCAAAACACAGCTGCGATGAATCCCGTATAATGTCCAGTGAACTGTTAGAGACACATGGCCTTTCAGGGCAGGTGCAGGTGGAGCAGGAAGAGCCAGAAGTCCTCCTCGCTGTGCAATGTCTTCACGGTTTGCAAATGCCTCCACAGTATGTACTTCCAGACTCTTATCATGGTTGCGCTTACCAGAGGAAGTAAAGGGGCCCAGAATGTGTCTCTGCACGTATCACTTTACGTCTCCCTGTGGCAGCGGAGCGTGTTCTGAGTGCAGGAAATTGTCCCATAGCAGAAAACACAACTTGCTAAGTGACGAGGGAAAACCCTGATTAACTAATAAGTGTAGCTTTCTTGCTTCAGACCTGTAGCTCTCCCAGTGAACTGAGAAAACCACCATCCTCACATAGCAACGCATTTTATGTTTTTCCCATAAAACCCATTAAGGTAACAAAGAGGAGAAAAACAAAAAGACATAAAGGAAACGGACAAAAATGAAAACATTCATCTTTTAACAATAACTTTCATCTAATACATGTTTTAACCTCATGCTTTCACTAAAAACTGCACATGTACTATCTTCATAATAGACATCTCCTACATCAAATAAAACTGTACCTACAGTATAAAAAAACCAAAACAAAACAATAAAGCAAATGTTTATTGGTTGAGGTGGAAATTCCATCCAAGAACCAGTCAGGGAACAAAAAAAACATTAAACTTACACTTTCAATGTGGATGGAGAAGGCATTTAGGCTTTTAAAGAACTAAACTAGATGCACCAGAATGCTCAAACCGACTGAAGCGCCTGTTTCTGGAGAATTCTTATCTCACAGCATGATCTTTCAGGTCAAACTTGAACAAACGTCAAACTTTGAGCTGCAAATTTGCACTGACCAAGTGGGACATTGCTATATATTGACTTTGCAGAGTGGTTCTGCAGCAAACCTATTAGACAAGAATGTACCAGCAGAGGAATACTCACCAATATCAGGTTATAATGGCAGTGTTGTGAAACTCTGGGAATATGACTGCATATGAATACTCAACCAGTTGTTACATGAAAGCCAGCATTAAGTGACCATCAAGTAAAAGCATTATGCCAATTTCACATTGGCCCTGAGGGTGTTACTTGGTGTAAACTTGTCTTTTCTTGAATCATCTGATGATACAAGTGTGATTAATCTGATATAAACAATTACCTTTAATCCAGGCTACACAAACTTAAACTCTCTTCGGTCTTTCAACATCTAAAAGTAGATTAATGTATGTCCTAAAGGTTGAAACACGTCCATCTTCTGCTATTGTTTGAGGTCTCTGCAATTACATTTATTCAGTGTGCTGCAGTGTATGAAGTTGTGCAATGTTTCAGATAATGAATCAAAGACATCCTTCACATAAAAGCTGTAATAAAGCTGTGCCGTAAAGCCTGAGGAGATTAACGTAGCGTGTACACCCGCCATGCAAGTTACTGCCTGTTACAGAGATGTACACGGGAAAATTTATGTCCAAACTGTTCATCTGTACATCAGAGGGAGAGAAATAACGAGGGAAGGGGAAGTGAAGTGGAAAGAGATGGTGGCAGAGAGGAGGAAAAGGGTAACCAAAGAAGTAGAAGGAAAGACGAGAGTAAAAGTGTGCAGCTGAAAGAAAGAAGAGGATATTGATGACAAGCGAGTCAGTAACAATGCATCTATAACAGTGTGTGTCATTTGAGTTGTGAAATTAAAACTAGGTCCCAGAGGATCGTGGGATATACGTCTACGCCCATGTGCTACTTTCCATTCCTGAGTGACACCTTTAAAACTAATAGACTTCCCTGAGGAGTTCTCCCACACACACACACACACACACACACACACACACACACACACACACACACACACACACACACACACACACACACAGGGAGGATTTATACCTGCTCCAGGCCCACCAAGCTCCAAATCATGAAGGGACATGTGATTCACCCCTGCGACCGTACTCCCCATACAACACAAGTATCTATATAACTTCCCACACCATATTTCTGTGTAAATTACTTAGAATCACTCCAGAACTTACATATTTTGTGAAACACGTGATCTTTTGTCTAAGCAGTGATGTTCTCAAGACACCTGTTATCTACACAGAAACTATTACAACACATTTTCCTGCGGAAAATTTTAATTTTGGTTCTGAAGGAGCTGAACAGCTTGTCGTTCATAGATTACAAACAGCTGTTGACCAAGAAAATCAAGTCCCCCACTCAATGACCCAGTGTTTGAATTAGCCGATAAAATGATAAAGTCGTGGTTAAAAGTGCGACGGGCTTAAATAGTTCTGTGTCTGATAAACTTTTTGAATGTCTACAGTTTACACGTGAACTTTGGACTCACATTCTGAAGCCAGATAGACATAGATAGTCCACTTCAGACAGGTTTGCACTATTGGGAATACTTTTAATTTCCAGATAGGCCAGCTCATGATGCCCACTCAGTAGCACTGAAGGTGCCAACAGATTAACTATACTCTTTACATATTGTCACCATGCAGATTTTAACAGGTCTTACAGATTCTGTGTCCATGACTCTTCTAGGGTCTGCTCGCGTCTGATTGACGTAAGTTTCATTATCAGATGGTGAGTCTGAGGGTCTGTGGAGATATCCGTGTGCCTGCCAATTTTCTGTGATGTCATCATAAGTAGATCAACAGCCAGGAAATCACATCATCTGTATACTGGACTCTGGAAAAGGATGAAACTGTGTGTCAGCAGAAAAGGAAATATTCAAGAGATTTGTAAAAGGTCAGAACGTAGCTTTTGTTATCCTTTATTTTTACAAGTAAAGGTCTCACAATATTAAAATCTCTTTTTCAAGACAGACCTACTTTGTCATATATATATATTATTTGTTAACCAAACAGTGATGGTTTACTGAGGGTGGACCCTGTACAAATGGAACAAAGGGGGTACCCCTCAAGTTAAAGTGAACTGGATCCATCAGTCATCAGTTTCTGATGAAGTGAGAATGATTTGTGTTAGCTACTACTGTGGCTTGGTTAACTGTGAACTCTGCTGACACAAGGATTAAACATATATTGTGTGGTTGACCAGTCAAAAGTGTGCAAGTCCCTCAAGTCAAAAGTGTGCAACTTGAGGGACTTGACAAATACCTGAAGGACTGGTTAAACCTTTTATAGACTTGTGGTATATGTAAGGGACAGCTCTGCACGACTGAAGGATTAGTCAGTTGTGTGAGTAAGGAAATAAAAGTTCAAGAGGATTGCAAAACCTTCCTGAAACTCAAACATCTACCAGACTGGTCAGATAACTAAGACATGACTAGCTTAGCTCCATCTAAGACTGAACTATTGAGACTTACCAGACAGGCATCTATATCGTCATAATTTAAGGTTTGTTAGGTTGAATTATTTTAAGATGTGCATGAACATCCCAAGAAGGCGCAGTATAACATTTACACGATGGTTAAAACTTGTTTTTAAACTTTACTTCAGAGTAAAGTTGACTCTGACTTTATTATCTTTCTCTTTTCCACAGAAACTGAACATAAGCAACACACTGAATACCAGAAGAGCTGACAGTGTGATTCACTCCTACTCTTAAATACTTTCCCATGTTGAACAATGAGAAAGGGCAGGACACTGTTTACAGAGCCGTGCCGGTGTATGACAGAGGCATCACTCTGTCAGTAAAACTCACACTACTATCACACTGAGAAAACAGAGAGACCATGATTATAAAGATGAATAAAAAAACACGAATCTTTTTCCTTTATAGTGCTCGTTTCATTATGGAAAACATTTAAGCCAGCCATCTCATGTGAAATACATTATGTAAAGCTTAAATAGCACTAATAATCTTAGTCCAGGCTTTAACTTCTGTTAAATCTGAAACCAAGCTTCAGAGTAGGCGGTGTCTGCAGTGGCGCTATAGTTTTTAAACAAGTACAATTTGAAAGACAGTAGCAAATCAATTCAATTTTTATTAATATAGTGCCAAATTAGAACAGAGGCCTTAAGATGCTTTATTTTGTAAGGTAAAGACCCTCCAATAATACAGAGAAAACAGAAAAACCCCCAACAATCATATGACTTCCTATGAGCAAGCCCTTTGGCGATAGTGGGAAGGAAAAACTCCCTTAAACAGGAAAACTCCAGCAGAACCAGGCTCAGGGAGGGGCGGCCATCTGCTGCAGCTGGTTGGAGGTGAGGGGATGAAGACAGGACAAAAGACATGCTGCGGAAGAGAGCCTGCGATTAATAATAGCTAATAATTAAATCCAGAGTTATGTACAAACAGAGTGACTGAAACAGGTAAATGAAGATGAAACACTCAATGAATCATGGGAATCCCCCAGTAGCTGAGTCCGACTGCAGCGTGACTCATGGAATATTAAGATACAATTGATTATTTGAAACCTTGAAAGCCAGCAAAGATAAACCAATATGAGAGTCCTTATACAGTACACTCACAAGATCATTTTGAATCAAATGAAAGCTTTTCAGGGAGTTTTAAGGAGAACCTCCTAACAATTACAAAAGTCCAGCCGAGAAGTAATAAATGAACTAGTTTTTCAGCATCATTTTGGAAGCTTCTTATTTTAGAGATGCTTTGCAAATGGAATAAACCAGTCATTCACATTTGTTTAATATGCACACTGAAGGACATATCCTGGTCAAAAATGACTCCAAGATTACTCACAGTGTTACTGGAGCTCAAGGTAATGCCATCCATCAGCGCAAGATAAATAGGCTGTGTCACTACTGAATTGCTCTGATGTGAGATAATCAGGATGATATAGCAGACATAAATGATTAGGTTAAAATGGAAGTGAATCTTGTATTAGTTTCTTTGAGTTAGAGAAGTCTGGGCAATGAATCCCAGACAAACCCCCAGTCTGTCATGACTGTCACAGCACAACGTCATTAATAGCGTTTACATCATTAACTTTGGTCCAGGATCAAAATTGCAAATGACCAGTCAAGTTCTTGTGATGTCATAGCTTTGCAATGTGGGAAAAATACCCTTTTTCATATAAAAGCATTTCAAGGGTTTTCCTTATTTATACCATGTAATTAATATGTTATAAAATTAGGATTGCTGCTAGCCAAAGTTAGCTAGTGCTCGTTTTGCAAATGCTAATGCTAACTGAATGCTCACCATTGTATAAATCAGAATGTTTGTGTAACTGTTTGCATTAAGATTTCACAAAACTACATTTATTAACAAACATCATTTAGTTATTGCTTGAATCTGTGACCCAAACCTAGGAGGCTCCAAGAATAATTTACTATAAACATGCTCTGATAACAAGAACATGATGTGACATACCCACAAAGAAAGGATATTGCCATTAATACTGAAGGATTTTGCTTTGAACTCCTGGATGGAGAATCTGAGATGCCTGAGAGGCTGAACTTTGGGCAAAACAAAATCCTCTCGAGCATTTTCATTGTTTTGGCTGAGCAATCTGACATATTTCTAGGACTCACAGGAAGCTGTTGTGCGTGTGCGTGAATGTGTGCAAAGTTCAGCTCTGGTTTTGCCAAGTGGTGCAAAAGACTTGTGAAATATGTTCAAACAAATGCTGTGTTTAAATGCTGTGATGAAATTGGGAATAAATAAATAAAGGTGTTGCAGAGGTTTTGACATCAATTCCTGGTCTCTTTAGACTTCAGGTACACATGTACACCTCTATTCTTTGTGTATTAGATAACATGAAGAAATGAAATTATGCAGAGCTTGCCAAGCCAAACACACCCACACACTGATTCCCATGGGATTTTTCTGCATGTGTGCGTGTGTGCAGTTAAGGGTTAGGGCATGTGCCAGCAGGTCAGACTTCTTAATGTGTGACTGAAAATGAAAGATAAGAGTGAATGAGAGAAAATGTTGAAATAATAACAGCAGACAGGCAGATTATTAAAGATGGATGAATAGTTTTTCGGAATGGCAGG
>NW_005187413.1:1955652-1956747 GCF_000239375.1 Pundamilia nyererei | reverse complement strand
TAAATGATAATCATAATCACAACAGTATCAGATCATAAATCATAATATAGAAAAACACCAAGATAACTGAAACACCAAGTACCAGAGAAACATAAAGGAAAATCCATGATGCAAAAGTACCAAAACATAATGAACTCAAAATACTGGGTCCAACGGACCCAGAACCGTGACAGTATTCTAGTTTATCTATTTTAAATTATGTAATTTGTTGCAATATGCTGTGTACAAACTCCCCCTTTTAAAAAAAAAGGCAAAATTGCTGTAAAATAAAGAAAATGAATGAGTTATACTTCTTTAAAAATTATACTTGAATATAGATTTGTTGTGCAAAAAGGAACAGCAACATCTACTTTTATGTTTTAAAAATGAATCCCAAAGTAACGATAAACCTGTTTCAGGGTTCAAGCACGTACTGCAGGGGTCCCCAGTCCCAGTCCACGAGGGCCGGTGTCCCTGCAGGTTTTAGATCTCACCCTGGGTCAACACACCTGAATCACATGATTAGTTCATTACCAGGCCTCTGGAGAACTGAAGACATGTTGAGAAGGTAATTTATCCATTTAAATCATCTGTGATGGATCAAGGACACATCTAAAACCTGCAGGGACACCGACCCCCGTGGACTGGGATTGGGGACCCCTGTTGTACTGCATTCACTGAAGTCGCTGTCTTGTCATGTTAATGCTTTTATAATTTCACTACTCATGTGCTGCATGTTCTTAAATACCATTTTTAAAATCTCATACACAACGGTACATAGCCTCACGATTTCCTGGGAACTAAATTTTGGAATACTTCAGAAAAGAATCACTCAGCCAACAAAGATTTCAGTGTGGGAATTATCTGGATTACTTGTTTTTCAGAACAAGTTACCCAAACCATGCAGCAACATATTAATTAAAACTTTGTGTTGTAGATGGACCCTTTCAGTTCAATTCAATTTAATTCAGTTTTATTTAAAAAGAGCCAAATCACAACAGCAGTCGCCTTGAGGCGCTTTATATTGTAAGGTAGACCCTGCAATAATACATACAGAGAAAAATCCAAAAATCATATGACCCCCCCTATGAGCAAGCACCTTGACTAGAGTGGGAA
>NW_005187413.1:1948483-1954079 GCF_000239375.1 Pundamilia nyererei | reverse complement strand
AGCAAACATCAGCTGATACTAGAAAGTAATATTAAATAAATTCTAACAACAGCTTATCACGCTTAAACGTGCTGCTGGTTTCCTCTTTCTGGTGCAAAGTGGGCAATAAACAAACAAGAGAGAAAAGCCGATCAGCTGATCATTGATCAGTAGCAACAGAAGAGGTAGGGGCAGACAATGAGAGAAGAAGAGGCAGGTGCGCACCGTAAAGACACAGAGTAACTCCAGCTTTGTGTCTTTTTTGCATTCTGAGGTCCGGGACAAATCGCATTGCTTTCCACCTCAATACTATTTCCTTCTGTTTGTCTTTGATAAGATTGCTTTCAGAGCCGTTGCCCAAGCAAGGGGGAGCGTGCATCCGAGCTCCTCAGAGTCCATTATGACCAATTGGCTAATCCATCACCTTTCATTGTTTATACCGTTACAAAAACAAACAAACAAAAAAAACATCGTCCCATAAAAACAAAAAATCACAATCGGCCCACCGGGCAAATTCCCGGTACACCCAATGGCCAGTCCAGCTGTGGTGCTCACATTTGCTGATGATGCGTTAATGTAGCACATTGGATTAGCAGCACCTGGCTGCTAATTACCCTGTTAGTTCCCATGGAAACAATAAGGATGTGCTTAGTTTTTCCACAGGACTGCTTCTTAATTTTTGTTTCAATTACAAAAAAAAAAATGATGACGTATGCCATGTTCTTTAGTTCATGTAGGTTAATTCATGTAAGGTTGTATTTACCTAATTTTAGGAGCTTCTCAGATTATTTCTTTCTGATAGAACGTCTTATAATAGAAAGAGGATGTGCATCCTTTTTACCACAATGTATAAATGCTAATGCTGTCTTCATCATCATGCTGCATGTAATGTCTTTACAACTCTTCTTTAGCACATGCAAGGCATTGCATTTCATGTATTTAATTTATATGAAGTATGAATTAGTACATGTGCACATGCACACACACTCACAAAGTAGAGATAATTCTGACAACCAAAAATAGCTTGAAGTTAGAATCAAATGTTACATTCAAACTATTTAAAGAGTATAGTTAGCTTTGAATTATTATAACAGGGGTGAGCTGGATCTTAGTATTGAAGTCAGAATCTGCAGTGTGTTTTTTTTGCTTGTTGTTCGGGGCTAGCAACAGCACTGTTTGGTTTCAAATCTATCTAAATCTATTTAAAAATATACCACATGTCACTTCCTTATTATTGCATAACAATGTCACTTCTCTGCATGCATGCATCAACGAAAAGTGATGACCAAAACAAAGAAACACAACGAGAAGCAAACACAAAACACAACATTAAACTTTAAAATTAAATAAATGCACAAAGGAATAAAGTCATGCTCAGCAGCTCCTCCTACAGCCTCATACTACAGCTCTTTCCGGTTGTCTCTGATGTGATAAAACTACTTTGGTTTCCTAGAAGTACAAAATCAACTCTGGCCTCTTCCTTTCAGACAGGAAGCTTCCCTGCAGCTTGCTGTCTTTTGGCAGCACACAAACATCACAGAACAACCTGAAAAGATCTGCAGATGTGGGTATTAGTGTATGTCTGTGGTCTGCGGTCACACACATATACACAAACAGGTGAAGTGAGGTTGCTCCGTTTCCATGGCTGCAGCAATTTCCTGTCAAAGTCAAAACATGGCAACAAGAAGAAAACATGCCTTGAAATCTTACAGGAAGAGAGCAGGGCTTTAAAGTGGTTCACTCTCACTGCAGTTACCATAATAGCAGAAAGAAATATAGAAAAGGAAAATGAAGAGAAAAAAAATCATAGAAAGAAGAATAGAGAAAGTGAGACAAGATGTGCACAGGTTATGAGAGCAGGAGCAGGGCATAAAAGAATAAAGAGGGAGATAAAAGACAAGTATAGAGAATGAATGGAGGCCTGCAGCCTTCTTGCAGTCACAACAACAAAAAAAAAAGGAAAGGAGAATGAGAAAAGCTGCTTGAGGAATTCCATTCAGTCATTTCTAAGAAGGCGTGGGAATTTCTTCAGGACTGCAATGGAAAACTCCAAAGAGGGAATTATGTGCTTGAAGGGTCAAGATAGCACACATGCACACACACATGCACACAAGTAATCCCATTTTACCATAATGCTATGTTCAATGTTGGATTTATGCTTAAGTAGTTTCAAGTTATGAAACTCAGAAAAATGCAAATAAGAATTGGTTTGCATTTACTGCATGTACTGTAGCATGCATTGTTGTTGGTTATAGCAGCCTTCCTTCATTTGTGATGCAGGAAGTACAAGTAACACTTTTCAGTGCACACAGACTCAGTGACTGTCACAGTCCAGGCTTTTCCTAACTTTAGGTTGACTTCACTGGAAACCATCATGAGGTCAATGAAAGATATGAAGAAGAAATAATGAGGAATTAGGATGAGAGAAGAGCAGATGTTACTGATGTGGATCTGCTGTATTCAAACTTACCAAAAAGTCCTAAAGTTATAATAATAACAACAGCAACAACAACAATAAGAAGAATATCACCAGAAAAACAGAGAGCAAAACAAAACTAACAAACCAAAAATCAATCAGATAAAAAACAAAAGAAATAGATTTCTGAGTAACATCTCTTCGCAAAATGGGAAATGGGGTCAACTGGGATGTTAAATGTAACCATATAAGTGAATGTGTTTTATGTATGCTTTTTGCATACCTTGGATTTGTACTAATTATTACTAATTACCATATTAGTTTATAATTAAAGATATTGTTCCATCTATCCATTTTTTTTCCATTTATTGGGGGAGATGAATATCTATTTCATCGAAAATCTATTTTCTAAATCAGACACAGGAGGAACGTGCACAGAAGAAGAAACCCCAAACAGAAAGACCCCAGCCAAATAGTGGAAATGAAGGCAATAGTAAGCCAACATTGCTAACCACTGCACCACTCTGCCCTGCAATAATAGTTACTGAATAATATTGTATTACTTTAGCCAAAGAAAGCAGGTGTGTGAGCTAGTAGCTAAATCCGATGCAGCATATCTGTTCTCCTTGGAGATGAATGGATTTACATTTAGCTACTAACAAATAAATAACAATAAGTTTTACCACATTTACCACAGAATTGCTCGACAGGCAAAATAAACAACGATGCATTTTTTTGCAGCTTTGGAGGTTTAGATCATGACACAGAAGCTTCACTTATTGATCTGAAGTTATGGAAATTTTCCAGTTTATGATGGTTTAAAAGTTGAAATATGTTCATTGTTCACAGGTGACAAAACCGAATCAGTTCAGTGAGTATTCTGGGGTACCCATTGTATCACAGTCTTAAGGATTACCTTTAAACCATGTGATAATTTTAGTTCACTCTCTTGTATGGCTTTTAAAGACCCTTTTTTTGTTTACTGCTGAACACTCAGCAGACATGTCATTATCAGCTACTGAAGGCCTCCTACATTCAAAGCACAGCTCAACTTTTCTCTTTCCCAGAAGTCTTGCGTTACTGCGGGGGGGTTCTCAAAATTAGGGGTCAGATCCACAAATGGCTCACAGGTGCCCCCCTACCCAGCCCCCTGCCTCGACACCACCCCCCAGGAGCTTTCACAGACTTGATTTAATGAGCAGAGGGTCTCAGGAAGAGAGGGAGATATTTCACATCCGATATCCACAGCATGAAAAATCACACATGCCCCTTAAACTAGACAACAGACCGGCTCCACATTCATCTGCCAGAGCATGAAAATGACACAAAGAGAGTTCAGGGGATAAAGACAAAAATAAATCAAAAAGGATGAAATAAAAACATAAAAGGCAACGTTGGAGAGGATGTGTGGTTTTATTTGGGGTGAGCATGTTCTTGATAAAAGGTGGGGCTTCCGTAACAACAGGAAATCAGTGAGAAAAAAACAAAACAAAACTGCGATAGCTTTTTTTCTCAGTTCCACAGAAATCACAAAATGAAACAAAAAAAGAAAAATATCAACACTGTTTTCACACATGCACTGCTCGAGTGAGCTGCATGTTCTGATGTCCTGTGAAGTCATTAAAGGGTCTTTAACCTGCTCGCTCCCTAGTGTCTGATGCATATGAGCACAGAGGCCCTGCTTTGGAGCAGAATCCATGGAGCGTTGTGTCTGATGATTTGCACAGTAACAAATAAAGCTGTCAGATATATTGTAATCAAACAGAATTTGCATTTTTTTTTTTTTGGTTTTTACCGGGTTCCAGTTGGAAATTGGCAGGAAAAAGTGTCGTCGTTTTTAAATATACTTTTTCCACCACTGGAATGAGGAACGTGCCCGCACTTTGGAGGCTTATACATTTTCTAGCATTTGGCAGACTGAACGTGGTCTTCAACGTGGTCTTTATCAAGTTGTGCTGCAATGTTCGCACTCACACCAGATCCTTTTTTTAAAAAGTAGTTTTATATATAACTTGAATGCTACAAAGTGCAACATTTAAAAATAGCTGTTTTAGTTTCTGGCCTCATGATATAGCTGTAAAAGGACCTGACACGACCCAGATATGGCTGTTCTGTGCAACTTTTATTTTATTTTACACTTTCCAGTGTCTGTCCTCTGTCATTTCGATCCCCGCTGCCAGCTCCGCTCCTATCAGCCGCTCCGATCGGCTGTCTTCCTCCGAGCCTGGCGGCTACTGAAACAGGGAGGGCCAGATTAGAAGATGCTTACTGTCTGTGACAACCAGCCTCCCCTGACACAACGCCCTGAATCCGCTGCTCCACCCCTCCCCTGCAGCTGAGCCACAAACCACCCCCTCCGCCACAATAGCGTTTCCGCCCTACATTGCACGTTGATGACATAGTGGTATAGGCTGCCAAGCTCAATCGCGTATCTTATTGCCTGGTGAGTCAGTTTGTGCCATGTGTACTCCCTCCTCCAAACTCTAAATCTCCTTCCCTAAACCAAACAGAGTATTTCCACTTGTGAGAGCTACCACCTGCTGTGTGCTTCATGTAAGAAAGGCAAACGTGTCAGAGTAGTTTAAAACATATGCACACAGCGGTTAGGCTGACTAACTAAATGCAAGTGGAAGTGCTTCCTGCTACACACTTCTTTTCATCTTTAAGCTCTTGACATGAGTCAAAATTACCCTCACATGAAGCTGAGGTCTTGACTGTTTAATCTCTGGCAACTGAATTTGTAGGCAAAGGGCTACGAATAATATGCCGTGCTTGTAGTCCAAGCTCTGTTCACCAATCATGTTTGAGCAGGCTTTGATTGCAAGCAGTCTGCAAAAGACAGAGCCAAACTGTCTTTTGCTCTTAAACCTTGCAGTTGCTTTGCTTGCTAGCAGGTTGCTGGGGTCGCCCATAGTTCGAGTGGAAGATCCCAATGTCTCTGCAAACACTTACTTACCTACTGAGTGGTACGGAAACTTAAAACAATTAGATCAAACCAGAAGGTTTGTCTTCAAATTAAAAGTTGCATCTTTCGAAAGATGCAATGCAGCACGGTGGCACGGTGGTTAGCACTGTTGCCGCACAGCAAGAAGGTCCTGAGTTCAGTTCCACCATCAGGCCGGGGTCTTTCTGTGTGGAGTTTGCATGTTCTCCCCGTGTTTGCGTGGGTTCTCTCCCAGTACTCCAGCTTCCTCCCACCGT
>NW_005187413.1:1946545-1948463 GCF_000239375.1 Pundamilia nyererei | reverse complement strand
AGGCTCCAGCGGAAGCGAATGGATGGATCTTTCGAAACATTTAAGTTTTCAGCTGTAAAGTTTTACTTTGAAGATGACCATTCCCTGTTTCCAGTTTCACTATGGTTTAGCACTTAGTTAGTGAGTGTTTGCCTACAAGCCGACATGCTCTATTCGAACTAAGGTTGACTGCGGCAATCTGCTAGTGAGCAAAGCAGCTGCAAGGAGATAGCACCTTCGTTGTGCTCAATGTCATCCAGGTGAAGCCAGCAGTAAAATCCTGGATAAAGTTCTGTATATTCATGTTCATGAAAATGTTTAATTTTTTAAAAATGTCCAACCCTGCTTCTGTTAAGTGAAAGGAAGTGAGACAAATTATGGTAACTTCAGCTGCAAATACGCTGTAGCTGGTCAATGCAGTCCACAACTATTCACAATCATTGATTCTTTTTATAAATTTCAGTCTGCTTTTTAATTTATCAGGTAGAGGATGATAAGCAACAAAATGAACAACAGCATCAAAATAAGGACTCACAAATGTCAGCAAATTCCTGGATATAGACTGCTGAAACTATCAGAACGGATGTGTGAAGAAGTAGAAAAACCTGAGGGACAAATGTTTGACCACACCAAAGAGTGGGGACCCAGAAGGGAAAAAGTTAGCTAAAAGGATGTTAGCTGATTCAATCATGGCTGACACTGCTTATAAAACCCTGAGACACAACCACATGGTAATCAACACATAATGTACCAACACGGGCATAAATGTCAGCACTGATGTCAAACACTTACGTGTGTTACATCGTACGCTTTACAAAGATTCCCCTGCAGAAGCCTAAATCGGGCCTTATCTGAGAGACAATCTGAAAACCGCAGACTATAATCTGACAATTAATCTGCAACAGTAAAAAATGAGGGCAGCAGGAAGTCAGTCGATGCGTTGATGCAATCTAACAGGGTTGAATGTATAACTTTAAAATACTTCAAAACATTTTATTTCATCTTTTTCGTTAAGATAATTGTTTTAGCTGTTTGAACTGGACTTTGATGATGTCATTGTTAGGCTGGGGGACCTTATCACTATGTGTTTGAGGTGCTATATGATCCCTTTCTTCTTTCCTCAAAACACATGTGCACAGTCCATTAACGTCCATACTGTGTCATTACAGCCTGAGTGGAAAAACAGCAAGAACAGCAGTCTTGGAAAAACATCAAGAGATAAAACGACAATGAGCGTGCACGAAAGAGAGAGTGATCGCAGAGTGGGAGAGGGGATACTGTGTAAACACTCGCCCTGCAGACGAACGGCACGTTCACTGGTTGTTATTCCACTGTTTAGTCTGACAGAAACACAGGATGAGTGTATGAATGAGTGTGAGAAAAAGCAAAGAGAATGAATGAGGGACACAGAGCAGTGGGATGGCTACGAAGTCCGGGGGCGTGTCTGGTTCATGATCAAAACCAGATGGAGTTAGAGAGGTCAGCTGAGTTATGTTGGGTGTCCACTCTCGCAGAAAGTATTCGGTTCACTTTGCGCGAATCTGCTGAGACGAACGCTGTTATGTGTCTCATCATGGCAGCTTTATGAAAGCTACTGAAGAAATGCTACATGTATATTTGGGGTGCAATGATTTAGGGGTCTTTTTCTATCTGTGTTTTATAGAGAGATGGTTTGAGTCCCTTGTATTACAGTTAAAAAAGAGAGTCACTGGCTTCTGGGGAATGGCTGCTAGAAGGTAAAGTAACAAAGGCTAGCAGGAGAAAATGCTTACCTGTGTGTTTACATTTGTTTAAATTGCATCAATGTAGTGTATTTTAATATCCAGAGGTCTTATAGATTAAACTGCTATAGGTGTTTGGTTATGAGTCACTGTTGGGCTAACAGTTTAACACAAGTTTGAAATGATATCGGCTTAATGTGACTTTATGTTGAGCGTAG
>NW_005187413.1:1943648-1945194 GCF_000239375.1 Pundamilia nyererei | reverse complement strand
ATGAACAAACTAGGAAGACAACTGATGTATCAATGAAATAAAATAAGGCATACATCAGTAGATAATAATCAAATAATAAAGAGTTAAAGGTAAATGACACTGACATAGCTAGACTTTCTAGCAGGGCCCTGGTTAAAAGCTCAGCCTAAGCACTTGTTGGTCAGATGAGATGCCATTGTATGTTTTGAATGTTTGTACTACACACCAAGTAACCATGGTCAAGAAAGAAGTCTTGATACAGCTGCGATAGAACCGATGTGCGCCACGTTGTTGGAGGAAAATCACAGGCTGCGTTTACAGACCGAGACACAGACATGGAAAGTCAAAGGTCAGCGGAGAGTTAAAGATCTGCTCACATAAGCACAATTGAACGCACACACACACACACACACACACACACACACACACACACACACACACACACACACACAGTCACTGCTTTAGAAGATGAACAAAGCAGTGCATCTCTCAGTTTCTTTGTGTGTGAGTGAATGGCAGGACTTGCTTCAGGCTGGGAACACTGGTGTTGAAGATTAAGCTTTTTTTTTTCTTTTCTTCTCTTCTTTAAGTCCACTGAGTACAAGTTTGCAAACTAAATTCATCCAGGTCTAGTATTCAACGTAATTGTTTTTATTTTTTGTGCTTTTGCATTTTTGCATGCAAATAAAGACATTTCTAACACATTTTAATCATCAGTTCAAAGGTTCAAACTACTTTCTGTCTAATAATTAAAAAAAAAGCTCTTTATCTTGTTGTGTGCTTGTGGGATTTTATTATGGGACCATTTTTTTTCGTGAGGGCGTGAGAACTCGCTTCTGTTTTCTCTTATAACATCTCGTAGGTTTGCTGATAATAATGTCACCGGAGTCCTTGATTCTTCATCTAAAAGTGGAATTTTCTGTTTGTTTTCTTACATACAAGGTTCAGATTGTGTTCATGAAGACCTGTTTACATGAAATAAGAAAATAAAGATTAACTGCTTTATAAAAACAGCTGTCACAGATTCATGTGACACAGCCAGGTGAATATGCATTTGTAGGAAAAACCTTTGTGATTTTAATGTCAACGTCTAATCAGAAGTTACTGTGTTACTGTCGGCTTGCATTACCATGACTGGCCTGCGTTACTTTTCTAAGTGATTATCTGTAATTACCCTTGAGTAATCGGCCCTTAGTTAACAGGGTAACTGACAGGCATTAAATCAATAAACAATACACAACATAGTATGTACAGTCCAGTTTACCAAAACATTTCTTATATTTCTTTATAGTGCTTGTATACTGCTCTTGCCTGAAACACAGCAGCAGTTCTGCGTTAATGACAGCTTACTTTTGTAATGGATTACTTTGCCGGTCACTCATTTACAGTGTTGGGTAAGTTACTTTAAAATAGTAACTTAGTTACATTACTAGTTACTTCTCTCAAAAGTAACTCAGTTACTTCAAGTTATTCGTTACTTTCAAAGTAACTAGTTACTAGGGAAAGTAACTTTGGTTTTACTCAGAATTCTCTTGTTAATGTGTTGCTTCCATAACTTTGCCAGTCT
>NW_005187413.1:1925790-1940787 GCF_000239375.1 Pundamilia nyererei | reverse complement strand
TGTATTCTGTAATCTGTAGTGGAATACATTTTAAAAGTAACGTTCCCAACACTGTAGACTTTAGAAGCAACAAGGTTAAGGGCAAGAAGAGTATAAGAGAGAATGTGCCAAATGTGCAGCTAGGCCGCGACAGCTTGGTGACCTGTCTAGATACTGGTACCGCTGTGGTCAGGAGGGCCATCTTTCTCGAGGATGTAGACAGACTGTCACGCCACTTACTGAGCTTTTGGGAACAGAACCACTAGTACCTTTAGCAGTTAATGGTAGTGAAATCCCATGTGATGAGTGGATAGAAACAGAGCTTTACTTGGACTGTCACCCTGAAAATCGTCTTCTAGTTCTAATGCTAGTATCCAGTAATCCCAGTGTTGCATAAAAGCCCATTATTGGATTTAATGTAATAAAGGAAGTTGGTGGTAAATGGGGCAAGCAGCAACCAAGATCACACAAGATTCAAAGTATTAGACAAATCTTCTCAGTATCAGTAAACACTACCAAATCAGTACTAAAACTATTATAGACACCGGACTCAAGTGGACACTATGTCTGGCTTCTGAACAGATTACTACCACATGTGTCCGTGCACACATTGGAGCCCAGTCAAACAAGTCTGTTGTTTGTCCCGAATGATGAATCATCACCATCCCTGAGGGTCTTGTCATCCAAGAGGGACTGAGCTCGTCTCCCAGTCTCAATGGCTAATACCAACATGCGGGGTGTCAACATTATGTCTTACGCCTTTGCCTGTTCCAAAGACCTACATATTGGTGCCAAAAACCTCTGCAGCAAGAAGTGAAAGACTATCTTTCAGATCTGCTGAACTGTGGGTGTATTTCAGAGTCCAGGTCACCCTACTCATCTTTAGGCATCTGCGTTGGAAAAAGTCAGGGGAATTGAGATTGTGCTGTGATTACAGCGAGCCCAACAGGAAGTCGAGAACACAGTGTACAGTCGAGTCTTAAGAGCTTACTTACAACTGGGCTTGTCAGACACTCTTTTTGGCTGCAGTGGTTATTATTATTATTATTTACATGCTTCCAGCTCCTGTTTCTGCTCGGTGACAGCTAGTACTTTTCCACTCTCCTTTTTCTCCCTCCCTTGCGCTCACAGACACATAGCAGCAGTCCATTGGCTTCAAAACAAGCTTTGTGTCCTTTAACAAAAGGTATAAAAATCAGGCACAAGAGCTGAATTTAAAAAAAATGAAATAACAGCTTAGCAAATTGGAGTCAAAATTATATTTAACAAAGAAAAGGTTATATTTAGCTATGACATTGCCTGAAGTGATTGTCAGTAATCATCACTCATTTCATTTTTGCAAACTGATCTGCCGTCAGTCACCTGAATCAGATTTTGTCATGTGTGTGCGGATGATTCAGGATGACATAAAAAAAACAAACCAGTGAGCGACACACCTGCTCATCTGTGTGTTGAACCTAAAAAAAAGAGTAAAGTGCCAGATTCTTTTCTTCAGATCAAACGAACTGAACCAGAGATGTGAAAATGTCCTAAATCCTATTTGGTCCTCATCATCGATGACCCTCGGTAACCTTTGATGAGACGGGGTCACGGCCTGTTTTGTGTGTGTGTGTGTGTTTTGGGGCCAAGGAGAGTTGAAGTCAGAAGGTCGAGTACTATTAATGATGCAACTCAAAGCTGTGCACGTGTCAAGTGGCAATAAATTAATTTCTACTATATATTATGTGTTTTAATTTTGGATTTTTGTTTTTCAGATGAAGACCAAAGAGGAGAAGATGAAATATTTGTTTTAAATGTATCGTTACACATGAGCTTGGATTTTATTTTAAAATTATCAGTCATTGAGTTTTTATTCAACTCGTGTTTTACAGTCACAACCATACCTGCTCCCAGTACAACCAGTATTGCATAATTATTAATTCTATTTCCCAGAAAAAGAGAAAGTCTTCCTTCATATCCTCTTTGAGCACATTTTCATGGCATCATGATATTCCTCTCCTGCATGCTCACGTTCCTGTTTTTCAGACTCCAGTGTTCTATAATTATCCTCAATGCTATAACTTTATATACTTTCCTTAGTCTATTGCTTTAAAAGTCCCTCAGTTGTCGCTGAGCTTGTATTCATAGCCAACCCCATTTCCTCTATTATAATATTTCTCTGTGTTGCCCTCTTCTTTTCTCTTTTCGACACCTCCCTGGCCTTTCTTTCCTTTATTCTTCTCTTCATATTTCTCTTTTGGTTTCTTTCCCTCCATTTTCCCTTTCTTTCTTCTTTCCCTTTCTTCTTTCTTGTGGATTCAATTTTCCTGTCCCTGCTCATTTTCATTATTCCTTTCTTTCTCCCATTTTGCCTATTTCCTCTTTTCCTTATTTGTCCTTTCCTTCGTTGCTTTTGGCCAAACATTTGTCTCATTCATTAATCAGTCTAGGATCATTTTTTCCCAGGAATTAATGTTTGATGAAAGGAAGTGTTAGTGACCCTTGTATTCTTAGACAAAACTTGTTTACATTTTCTTTCTGCCCTCATCTTTCATAATAACTTCCACATCAATTGATGTTTGTACCTTCCTTGTATTGTGGTTAAATGCTGGCATTTATTTTGCCAACATCCGGTGACTCAGTGTGTTGTAAGGAATTCTGCTTCAAATCAATGAATGAAAAAAAGGGAAAAAAATCAAGAGGGTGTGTCTGGTTTGCCAACCTTCCCGTAAGTAAATGGAGTTTTTTTTTTTTTTTTTCAAATCGCTGAGAAGAGGAAGAGGTCTGTTAGTCACTTCAATATTAAATTACGCAGCAACTTGAACCTAGTCCAATTTAAACGGTCCCGGCGTTCCTTTGCAGCCAATCACGGAATTCCTTGCCACCCACACAATTTGTCTCAGCCAATTGCAGGAAAGCCTCGAGGGACACGAGTGGTATTCCATTCATTCCTCAGCAATGAGCGTTAGAGCAGCGGTTTAGAGTTTCCTTTTTTCTGTCCATCCCTCGATTGTTCTTTCCATTATCTGTGTGCTTTAGGGGGCTTGTGTGTGCAAGGGTGTGTGGAATGTGTGGTGGGATGTGAGCAACTTCCTGTTTTTACTTGTTAAGTACGTCCCTGCGGTGCTTGACTTTCTGTGTGTGTGCGAGAGACAGGGAAGAAGAAAAGAGTAGAAAGATTTACAATTTACAATACAGCACACGCTCCAAAGTCAGTGGACATTGTGACCGTATAAAAAAAGCAACAGTGAACACATGATTACAGCCTGCTGTAACAACCTACTCCTCTGGTTTTAAGGTCTGTTGAAACTTTTGGTTTCAGGCATTTGCTCACATTCAGCAAAAACAATAAAACATTATATTCAAATACATTTAGGTTGTCATTGCTAAGGAGGTTCAAACAGTTGTTTCTGTTTGTTTGATTGTTTTTTGGGATAACTCAAAAATATATTTTAGTCTATCCACACAAAATTTCAGTTTAACAAGAATGTATCATAAACTGATCCGGTCAAAGATGCAGTCTAAAAACTTGAGTACACCCTATGAATGAACAGCTATTGTAGAACCACTTTTAGCAGCAATAACTTGAAGTTATTATCATTTGGCTTGATTGGTTTTCCCATTGTTGTGATGGAGGAATCGGTAGAGGAGTTTTCGGCCACTCTTTACAGCGTTGCTTCAGTTCTTTGATGTTCAAGAGTTTTCATTTATACCAGAGGTTGCAAACTTCTGTCATTTTGTTAGTGGCAGATCATATATCATAGTAGGTCTTAATACCACCTTGTAAATCTTCCCTTTCACTCTTGCTGCTATCATTCTGTCACAAATCACTCCTGACACTCATCTCCACCCACTCCACCCAGCCTGCACTTTCTTATTCACCTTTCTTGCACACTGTCTGTTGCTTTGTATGGCTGATGCCAGCCATTTAAACCCATCCACCTCCACTGTTGCCACTCTTTGCATGCTCACCTTCCACCTCTCATTCACACTCATATATTCTCTCACGCTGCTATTGACTTTCATTCCTCTTCTCTCCACTGCACGCCCCCACTTCTCCTGCCTGCTCCCTAGTCAAGTTTATTTCTATAGCACATTTAAAAATGTCTGTTTATCTAAAATAATCATATAACAAAAAACATAGGACAAAATAACTCCCACCCACTCCATGACGTGCTGGCTAGTCACAGGAGCATGTTCAGCAAGAGACTGAGTTTACCAAAAAGCACCACTGAATGACACAGGAAGTCATTCCTGCACGTGGCCATCTCCCTGTACAACTCCTTCATCTAATACATTGTAAAGACTGCAATAGTTACACCTTTTTGAACACTGTCTACAGCAAAATAGAAAATGACACTGTTCACAGGTTAGAGTCAAATGTCAATCATATATATTCCACCTCTGTAATCTTTCTGTCTTGTAGCAACTATAACCCACATAATTTCCTTTAGGATTAATAAAGTATTCTGATTTTGATTCTGATTGAATGAGAGAGTACAAGCAAGGAGACATAAAGTGAAAAAACCTGGGTAAAACCAACGCAAACAAGATCATGTGAAAGGCTGTTTAAAACTGACAGCAGTGCAGTGCAACAGTCGCTCTAAGAACTGGTTCAAATCTTCAAACCCCAGGGCTGCTGGTAGTTTTGAGGCAGTTCAGGTAACAGCAAGTGGCAAGAAGCCATTCACAGATGGCCAACAGAAAGAGTGCTGTGTTTTAGGGTCTTTATTATCACTTATTTGCCTTACAGTATAAGGTGCCTTGAGGCGACTGTTGTTGTAAATCAAATTAAATGAAATTTATTATAACATCAGAGCTTCTAATCTCAGATTTCAAAAACAAAACTGAGATAATTAAAAAGCTAATAATAATATGCCTCTCTCCAAAAATACAATCACTAGTTAGCAAATACAGAATATCAGTTCAGCTCCAGCATAGTCAGTTACCCGTGATAAGTCAATGCACCTGAACAATATTGAACAAATAGCATTGTATGTGTATGTTTGTGAACTCAGATGGAAAGAAATCATGGCCAAATATGGGAGGAAGAGGGTTTTATAGCAGAAGTTAATGAACTGAAAACTGTTTATGTTTCATTACATCTTGCACCAAGAAGTACTGTGCGTGCAAACGCTCTCACCAGACTGTGTGAAGGAGTGCGTATTCAGGTATAGCGCTGCTTAACAAAATCCAGTGGCAGTCCACAGGCTTAGATGCTTGTGTAGAACGTGAAAACTTTCCTGGGCTGATTTACATGCAGAAGCAACTGGAAGATCCCAGGCAGATGAAAAAAGTACATTTCATACTGGACACGAAAAGCCACCCAAACATGATGAAGAAAACGTGGTCAAGGAAAGGGAGAAACAAGTTGAGAACGCTCACTAAGGCTGTTGAGAGAGACACGCTCTCAGACTTCCTCTGCCTGAGAGAGTTCAAAGAAGGACACAATTACATCAGTCGTGATTATTTACAAAGTGCAATCATTGGAATGCAAGCTGCATACGGGGAAAGAGTCAGCGAGTTCAGAAAAAGAAAAAAGCTCCACTGGACACTGGCCCATCCCTGTTAAACGTTTTAACATTAATGGCAGTGTATAAAGCTCCACTTGGCTTCATACATGGAACTGGCTGAGATAGCTGACAAAGACTGACAGCCAAGGACAATGATCCCTAATCCTTCTAGTCTCATGGTTTAGAGACACTATCAGCACAAGCATGTAGCTACATTAGAACATCAACATGACTATTAACCAGTACAAGATGTGAATATCCTGAATTTTACAATTCAGCATTCTGGCTTATAAATTGCAAAGGCAACATCTGCATTTCAACAACAGATGTTTTTGACCTTCACAGTTTGAGCTGTTTCGATTGTTTCACATCCAAAGTGAGGAACAGGCAGAAAAAAAGGCTGCTGTGATGAAAACAGATAAAAGTGTTTACAACACAACTTAACCAGTGAGGTGTTTTTTTTTCTAAGTGTGTCAAAGGTCAAGTTCACAATCTCCGTGTAAACTGTGTAATTTAAACATGTACATGTGTGAAACACAAAGCAAACAAGTAGTTATCATTTTAATTATTTCAAGAACTCATCATCCGCATTAGCATGTCAGCGCTTCTTTGAGGATATTTTATATATTTCATAGAAATCACACATAAACATGACTACCTGATGGAAATTGAATGAGCACACATGAAACAGACTGCGGATTACAGTAAAACACCTCAGGACTCGCAGGGAAAGTGTTTCTGCATCGGATGGATCCAGTTGATCATGCACTCTGCTCGTGAACACAGTGGATGCTGATCTCTGTGTCTTTACTCTGGGTTTGTTTGTTTTGTATATCAAGGAGCTCATGCCTGTTTTTACCTCAGTGGACGTCATGGTTTGTTTGGATAGCACGTGTGTGCTTTTGAAGTGCTAGCTGCAGGTTGTTATTCTTGCTCTGTCCCCAACTTATTGGTTTCTAAATATAATTAGAACAAGTAATAGAATACTTAAAAATCATCTTTCAGAGAATTCACTTACAGATTTCCATTCTTTGAGTGCTGTGTCTTTCTCTGATATCTCCATCTGGTATCTGTCCCTAATAAGTTACAATACATGAACTAACGATATGACATAAATTAGTTAGATAATACGGAGTGATGATGGTTTGAAGATTGTGCCACTGACAAAAAGACAGGAGGTGCAGATTTTGTTTTTGTTGGGAGGAACAGGATTAGAATGAGTCCATCAGAGGTACAGCTCAGGTTGAGCAGTTTGGAGACAAATTTAAAGAAGCAACGTTGAGATGATCTGGACTTGTGCAGAAGAGGAGTAGTGAATATATATGGGGCAAAGGATGAAGATGGAACTGCCAGGCGGAAGGAGAAGAGAAAGACTACAGAAACGGTTTATGGACATAGTGAAGGAAGAAACAGAGAGGGTTGGTGTGAGATGGAGGCAGGTGATCTGCTGTGGTGACTCAAAAAGGGACCAACTGAGAGACAAAAAGAAGAAGAGATAAAGAACAGGTTTTACACCAGGCTGCATGTTTCTGCTGTAAAACTGGCCATTTTACTCACTGGTGACTGACTCACTTTTAAAGGGAACACCAAATTCTTTAGGAGAACTGCAGTTCTTAGCACTTCTGCACTCATTACCTTAACGTGCGACACATTCTCTTCAGTGAGTGCATTAATATTGTGCAGAGGTTTATCTTAACCCGAACTTTGATCTTGTTCTCAACCAAAATCACTCGATAATGCCTAAATTTAAGCCCCCTTTCCATTAGTACCTACTTGGATCGACTTGCCACAGCTTTCCACTTGACTCAGATCAACTGGTTTTCCATTACAATCGAGTACCACCTAATGTGCCTGGTTATTGTCATAGCAATGCATCCAAACGTCCTGTGTTGTAATTAAAACGTGACACAAATGCTACAATAAATATGGACGTTGAGGCAAGAATGTGACGTTTTCAGAGCACATGCCACCGATTGGCTGGTCAGTGGTGTCACTTAATGAGCCTTAAGAGCGAATCGTTCATAAAAATCAAAACCACCATTTTTGAAACCTGGCAACGAGAGAAAAGGCTACAAAAACAACGCTGTGTACCTGGTCGGATCGCTTGGAACCCCGGCCAAGCAGGTACTAAAAAGGGCTTAACACTGTCTCAGGGCAAACTAACATTATAGAAGACAAAATGGGATAATTTGAATTTATTGCCTGTGATGTGAGAAGTCTAAGTTGATTGAGAGTGTTGCATGAATCCAGTTTAGTTATTTTCAGAGTGTATTATACTTTAAAAAGTGCCTTACAAATAAAGCTATGTTAAACAAACCAGAGCAGGCAGCTAAACAGACAAACACACTGGTGGATTGTTGTTAGTGGCTATGGCCGATCAGATTTGAGGACTTGTTAGGATATATCACTGTAGAATGATACTGTTAGAGACTCGGTCCTTGCCAGGTTTTTTCACACACCAAGGTTCTCGGCCTTCCTTAAAAAAGGCCACAGTGAGGTTACACAGACTTTGTATACCCTTTCTAACCTTTGAACTTTGACCACTGTGCACTGAGTGACATCATTGTTTTGTCATAGAGGAACTGAAGCTTGTAGTTCCGCTAATGAGGCACACACACCCTGGGAAGGGTGGTTTATTAATTCCAGGGTAAATCAGTTCTAGGAAACATGTTTTTGACATTTTCTGATATTAATATTTGTAATCTCCATTCACTCCATCCTTAGTCTACATAATAAATGTTTTATTTTGTTTCGTTTCTGTCTTTTCCTGCTCTTATTCCTAAAAATCTTCTATTGTGCAGCAGTCTTGCACTGCTGTGCTCATCCAAATTTTTATCTGAAACAGCCCATTCATTCCTTCTGGGGTTGACGGTTCATATTTCTTAGTGCTGAACTCAGAGGCTTTCCTGTTGGAGCCTGTTAGGCAATAGTTCACTGTGTACAGCATGCGTGTGTCCTCTGGCTGCGAGCCCAACTAAACAGAAACCCCATGTGTGAACTTTTGGCACAGCATGAGTTGAATGTGTAAGCATGTCAGTGGGTAATCCAGGGAATTGCTTTTTTGTGTGTCTTTTCTCAAAAATGGATGCACATATTGATCAAATCTTAACTTTTATTTAGGGTTACATTCAATAAGGAACATTCTGAGGAGTTTAGAGTGGAGACTAGATACTCTGCTGTTATTTCTTAATACTAAATTACTATTCAAATTTAGTCAGCTGTGAAAGTGTCAAGAAAACCCGGTTCAACCAGCACGAGATCCTGATAACTCACGTAACATCTTTGGCTGCAGAGGAGGCGATAAACTGTGGACAAGCGACAACAAGTTGAAAAAATATTTCAGTATCCATGCTGCAAAAACTGCCCGAGGATAAGATATTCTATCAGCCCTCAACTAATACAGTGACACGATGAGTGCTTCATTGTGTCACTATTGTCACGAGGAGCACTCAAACAATGCAAGGAACATTTTGGAAAGATAAAAATCATTTAGACTGAAAAACCAGGATAAGAAAACACTGAAGACATCAACCATACTATGTCTTATCAGTTGCTGTTGGCCAGTCAAAATGGCCAAGGGCTCATTCCTATTGATTATGTCAAAATAAGATAGGAGACAGAACGATAATCAATGTGATAACTTCCAGAGTTGTAAATTCCTCTCACAGTATCATAAACTCTGTCCAGATGCTTTGATCTTTAAACTTGTGGTCTTTGATCATATGCTGTCAACACCTGTTAGCAACACTCTACACATACAACAACTCGAGTCTTTTTTAAACTGTCTGTTACTTACCCGTCTCCCCCTCCCTTTGTTTGCCCCGTAACACTCATTCAACCAAAGGCGTTTACTATCAGTGTAACTGAAACAATAAAGAACAAAATATAGAGTTTACTTGTCTTGCTCCAAAACTTGGGACATGTTTCATCAACTGTTCTTCACAAAGTCTGCGATCACTCCTTACCTAATAGTCATATTGACTGAAGAACACTGTACCCTTACGTGGTTGCAACCTGTCTGACTTATCGTCTATTTTGGCTCATTTGGGAACCATAATTTATTAAATGAATATTGTGTTGTAGTCAGTAAGACCTGAAACAAGCAGTTTTTTTGATAAATTCTTTTACAGTGTTTCACTGAGGCCACAGATCAAGGGAGCACTAGAGCTTACCCATAGACTTTAACATAGACATTAACTTGTCCACCACTTTGGCAGTCTGACACTCATGGTGAAAATGTATAATCAAATGAATAAGGCCCCAGTCAAACAGGCCAAACGACGAATCTGTGAAAATCTGGTAACCACTTGTCTAAAGGGAAAGATGTATACTCCTCAACCAGTTGATAAAAACCACCTTGTGAATGCTTTGTTGCTATGTTGCTGCAGTCATAGTCTGAATGGAAGTTATCTACAAACACTGCCCAGCTGCTCTCTGAGCTGTAGTGAAAGTGCGAAATGTGTGACACAAACCGGAATTGGTTTGTGTCACACGTTTTCTCACAGCACTGAGGCAAATCTTTCACTTTGACAGTGAACCTTCTCCATTTTTATGCTAATAGTCAGCAAGTCATTGCAGACAAACACAAAAAAAACTACAAAGCAATCGCTGGGAGGTTTTTGGTTCAGTGCCTTTTTTTGCAACAGTTTTTACCCAGCGAGACCCAGAAACCTCCAGATCCACTGTCACCAAGTCAGGAGACACATTTCTTTCTTACTAAACAGTTGCTATATCATGTCCAATATGGTAGACAACTCTTGAGTAGAAATAATGGAAGTCGACTTCAGTTTAATCAGAAATTCAAATAAGAAGGAATATAGCCTTGAAGAAAAGATGAAGAGCGGATTACGGACGTCTTGCAATCTCAATTCTTTGGTTTTAGAGGTACTTATATACAAGCCAACTCTCTCACCCATACTCACATAGTCACATTGCCTGGAAAGGTTAGACCTCAGACACATGTATGTGGTATGCTTTCCTGGAAGGACTGTATGATCCTTTTCATGGCCCTGTGTGTCAGCACACTATGTTACTGTCTGAACCACAGGCAGCTGACATGCAGCTACAAGTGCAAACTCCTACAGTTCTTACATTTGGCAGTAAAAGCCACTGATCAGGTTTCATGCCATAGTGGGGCTTTAGGGATGGCAATATTGCTGCAATTTTTTTGTTCAGACATGAAATTATTTAACAAAGAATTAATTAATTACAATGAAACTGGGTATAGGCACTTCCCTTACGTCCATATATGGTAGCTTGTCAGATACGTTATATATCCACATGCGCTAGCAGGTTATTTTGTTCAATATTTTGATTTATGACTCCTGGCAGGTCCAGAAACTGCTGATCCTATTAATCAAACAAATGACCCTGATACTGTGTTCTTATTTAAACAACTGAATATATTACAATTACACAAAAACTTAGAATGAGCCTCAATACAGACTTTCAACAAATAAAATTTTGAATGACCATTAATGGTTTTCTTTCTTTCTTTGAGGACCACTGTATTAAATATAGGACTATTATTCCATCTGTAATATTTGGGAGTGTGGTGTTGTTCTGGGACCTCCCCATCTTTTCATGTACAGCCTATATGCAGAGAGGGAAGAAGCAAGACCTCCTTATTGAATGGAGCAGGCATTATAAGTAATGATGGAACTGACAATAACCTAGTCAGAAACAACAGAGGAGATGGGGAGGAGGTGGGTTCCAAAGTGGCTTGTAGAGTTGCTCATGCTTTTGAGCTGTTACAGATCGTTTCAAGGCTTTCTTCCACCTGCTTGAAAGAGCTGCAGCCCAATGCTTACAAGCTACAAGCAAGAAACAACAAACAGATGAGTGTGAATTCTCTTTCAAAATTGGGAGTGTGTCATCAGGTCAAATTGAATTGTGAGCCGTTTTTGCTTTTGCACCACCATGACTTCACACCCACCCTGTCCTTCCCGTCAACAGCTTGAATGTCTCTGGAAATCACAAGTGAGCTGCTCTGCTAAAGGTGCTTTCTTAAAAGGCTGGTGATCAAACTGAAAAACAAGAAATTTTCCACCATAGTGACCTTTCCACCTCCACATGTTTATATTTGTTTTTCTTTAGTGCATCACCATTGAACACAGGCTGTAACTTCGCCTGCGCTTTAAAATAACCACTTTCATATTCTTGCTGAAATCATTTAAATAAGATTTGCTTTCCTGTAAATGTGTCTTCAGCGTGTATCTGATCCAAAATACAAGACAGCGTGAAAAGTAAAGGTTCAGTAGTCGAGATCATGAGGGCGCTAAATGCACAGCTGAAACATAAAAACACTGAGCAGGAGCTTCTCGAACAACTTCTGTGCATTTCTGTGTGTTTTTTGGTGCTTTGAAGCTTTGAAGGTCTTTTGTGTTTAATTTTTTTATTTTGCTGATACAATAATTTGATTCCTGTATCATTTAGTAGTCCGTACCAACACCAGTAGGGTTAAGGCCTTCGCACACTGGACGCGTAAAATCTGTATGAATATTTCATGCATTAAAAATGTTTCTGTTAATGTAGCCGTTCACATCGACTTCTTAATTTTCCTGGACAGATTTGCGGCATTTATAAGTTTATTTTTTCTGAATGAACAGTTTGAACAACCAGAACATTACATTTGACAATAAGTGCGCTGGTGCAAAAACGTGCAACGGTACTGAATGTACAACAAAACAATAACACAAAATACAATTAAGGCTTTAGAGCTCAGAAGCATTTCCTACCTTAGCCTAAAAAAGCACATTAGCATTGTGTGCATATTGTCTTTAGTTAAAGAGTTATCACTTGATTCTTATTGCCTTTCTATCAGCGAGCCCGGATAACGCTCAGCAGCCGCACTAGTCGACATCTTACTTCTACGCTCTTCTACGTTAGCATGTTTGGATAGATTAGAGAACTTGTAGATATGTGCAGCCTCTGTACATATACCACTTATGCTACCTACAGTAACAATTTAAATTTTGGTATTTAAAGGTATTGTGAGGCTACGTCCACACTAGCCCAAATAGATTTGAAAACTGCTCCACGTCCACACTAGTGTTTTCAGTCGTTTTCACAGAGTTGTGCATCCACATTGAAATGGCCGAAAACGCTACGTTCCAGTCCTGCGCATGCGCAAAAGCGAGTGAGAATTTAAGAATTTGAAGAAAAGCTATCTGGAGCATGTACAAACTGATATTAATCTTTTTTAGGGCTGTCAAAATTGAGAGCAATCAAAACAACTGCTGTATAATACGCTCCGCTATCTTTGTTTAATTGGTCACATGACTGCATCACATGACTAAAATGCGTCATCGTTTTAGAAAGTCTGCTTTTTCGAGTGTCCACACTGCGATGGGACAACTCAGTTTTGAAATGTATGCGTTTTCGAGAGCGTTTTCAAAAGGAAAAACGCTGTCTCAGTGTGGACAGGAGGCCAAAAAACGAAAACACATTAGTGTGGGCATAGCCTAAGTATAGGCAGCATCCTTACTGTTCTCAAATTGTGGGGTTGGTGGCATGACTTTTTCGACTATTTTAAGGGTGTCTTGCAAGAAGACGTCTGAGCCACTGCTGTAATATGCATCTTGCTACTTAGCACTTCACAGTGCTTTCAGGAACCTTCATGTGGAATTTGTCTACTCACTTTCACGTGGAAAATCCCAAAAGCATTTTTCAGCCATCATTCAACAAAAGCATGTGTGAACCCTGGCCTGTGTGGGTTGTTTCAACCCCCCACCTCAATCAACATATCTTCAGTGGCTACCAAAAAAGACACATGCCGAAATTCCTGGGAATTGCTCAAGATGGTTTGGCATTCAAATTCCCTGTCACTGAAAGATTAGTATTTGAATGGCATTTGCATGTGAGTGGAAGCTGACCCGAGGCGACCACCTGAAGTATGAGGCAACCGAAACGTTAGAACATTCCTGTCAGGGCAGAGCTTATCTCTGCTGTTGCTTATCTACTGCCAGCATTGACGGGAGGCAGGCGCTGTGGAGGCTTTGTAGGCTCTGTTTACACAGTCCCTTCTTTGAGCTTACACCAGTTCACAATTAGATTAGAACTTTCCGTTAACAGTTCTGTTTTGCATACCTGTTGTCAGTAAACTGATACAGAAACACTGACGAATCAGAAGGAATCACTCAATCAAACCAGTGTTAGAAGTTTAACAACACAAAGTTTCTCAGTAGTAGTTTAGCTTTACAAACTGGCTGTTACATTTTTTCTATGATAGAAATATTTGTTTCTTTCATCCCTCGCAGCCATTTATTTGTAGTTTGTGCAAACCGACTGATGCGTGATAAAGCATGATAAAAAATATGATTTATTGCATGGCCTCTTTTTCTTAACCTATCTCATGTAGTTAGTGAATGTAAATGATCATTTTCAACACTGAAACAGACAGCCAAAGTTAAAGTGGAAAGTACAATTTGATGGAAAGTGATGGAAATACTTGGAGGAGTCTTTTCACTCTGGTGACCTAAAAGATCAACAAACTTTCTCAGTATGACTTCACCTCGGCTCCCTTTAGGCTGTTCTGCCTTTGTTGACCCCACCCTCTATCTCTTAGCTATGTTCCAGTCATCGCTCAGTTCACACCTTCACCACAGAGAAATCCCTTCAGCTTGCATCGTTAACCACGCTGCTCCAGTATACCCTCGGGTTGTCCTCATAATCATATTTCATATGTTGCATCTTTTTTTTGTTAGAGAAAGCCAGTAGGTGTCAACATGACAACCAGGTTGCATTTTACATCAACAGTTATGATTTTATAAAACTAACAAAATAGTATTTTAATACTTAAAGATAACCATGAAAAATATTTGTAATTAATAACATATTTATAAATCTATGAAAAACTGTGACGTATTTACATATATGAAGCATGACATTCAGGACTTACCATCCCTCCGCCTCCACTGTTTTCTTACTTTTTTTTTTTTTTTTTGCTTAAAAAATAATGGTCTGGGGTAATTCATGTTGAGAAACACAACATTTTAAATTTACTATATAATAACAGAGTGCCGTGAAACCAGATTGTGATGTGGGTAACTTTCCATTTGACACATAAGCCTCCTTTCACCACCCTAATTAATCCTTTCACAGATGGCTCCAGGCTGCTATAGCTGGTAGCTGTTCGCTGGGCTACACCTTCTGCTAATTCATTAAATTTGTGAAGTGGATTATGGTCAATGCTGTTCTGGGCATTTTTAATGGAATTATCAGACAAATAATACAGATTGGTTTATAGTTAATGTACTGACAGAATATCAAAGACATCTGTGAAAACTGGAACCCTTTCGGAGAAGGTGGAACAAAGAGTTAGCTTATTACAGAATCAGAAAGTCAGAACTCTGAAGTGATGTCTTCCCAAGTTGAATGATTTGATTTTGATTTTGATTGATTAGCATTCAAATATCTCAGTGAAAACAGAACAAAGATCTACCACAAAGCAAGAAAGCATGAGACAAGGCTAATCAAAAGGTATTGGCTGAAGCATTTGCTTATTACGCCAACCCTTTTAACAAAA
>NW_005187413.1:1923311-1924330 GCF_000239375.1 Pundamilia nyererei | reverse complement strand
CTTTATACATTATCTGTGCCATTTTATATTCAGCTAAATCATAAAATTTCAGGGTATTCAGATTAATGGATTCCAGCTAGAAAATTGGAAAAGCAAGAAAACATAGGATTCTATTTCCTTCTGAGCAAAATGCAGCAATTCGTGCTTCAGTAGCAATACAGTACAATGTTTTTTTTTGTTTGTTTTTTCAATGTTTCAAAACACTGCTACAGTGCTTTCATGGATAGAGCCTCAAACACACAACAGTGACAGAAAAGTTTCATAATTTTAATACTGTTTATGTTGGCTGAAGCCCTCTTGGATCGCTAACCTGGGCGTAGTAGAGCTGCTCAGAGTTTCCACGTTGGATATGTGAGATGAGGAGGTGTTTTAGATGAAAATTCTGACATCTGACGTCCTCTGGAACACACAATGAATTAAATGATCCACGCATAAACAGACAAATCGTAAAAAAAGAGAGAGTGATAGTGTTATAAAACTTATGTCAGTGTTGGAGGGTTAAGATAAGATAGCATTTATTATTCCCCACTGTTGGGAAATTCACAAAGGAAATTCAATTAGCTGCTAACTTACACCTTTTGTCCCCATATGGTCACATCTGGCTTTGAAAAGTTAAAGAACGCATTGTTTAAAATGCTGCCAAAAGGGTTGAAAAAGACTTCATCTTGCTATGTTATGTATGTCTCACAATGATATCCAGGAAAAAAGTAAAAATCCAGAATTATATAGTGATGGAAATAATAATAGTGTAAGAAAAAAAAACTTACAGAACTCTAGAAACTCACTTTCTAGATTATAACCCAAAATCACTCATCATGTTCATTGTCTGCTTTAGCTCAACAACCTTTTTAACATGTCCGATTCTGTTTTTACTTACATACTTACACATACCCCGAGGCTGCTTTTATTGTTGCTGGTGACTTCAACCACACCAACTTAAAGACAGTCCTCCCCAGATTCCACCAACATGTCTCCTGCCACACCAGAGGAGACAAGACTTTAGACCATGTGTATTCCAA
>NW_005187413.1:1920726-1921967 GCF_000239375.1 Pundamilia nyererei | reverse complement strand
GTGCATGTGCAATGACAATAAAGTTGAATTCTATTCTATAAAAAAATTAAACCAAATCAGAGTTAGTAAGTTACTGTACACCTTAATTATATATTTTTAAAGATTGAAATGTTTTGTATGAAAGCAAAACAGGGTTTTTTTCATATTCCTTTGAATTAGACTAAATTAGTGTTAAACATATTTTCCATGAGAACTGCGCAAAATAAATAAGTTGTATGTTCTTAGTTTAAAATCGTTTATTCTAACAGACAAAAATGAAATGTGCTGTTTTACTACAATATGCAAATAGTTTGCCTTTTGACAGAGAATTTAGCCTTCAGCTTTTACTTTTGCTTAAATGTAACTTAATTTTGTTTGTGGAACAACTGAGCCATACGCAGTACAGGGGATTTACACGCCTGCAATATTGCACATAAAAAATCCAACTCCGTCACAGTATCAACACGTGACAGAAAAGTAAACGCCTATGAAGAAAAAAAATCGCTTAAAAGGGTTCAAAGGATGTGAAAATGTGAGTGGAAAGAGATGAAAAGGAATAGCAGGGGTGACGTTATCTTCCACTGTTCTCTGTCCCAGTGGTTATTGTTGTATGACTTTTTCTGAAATAAACTTGTTAAAACATGAAATATCTTCTCACTGAATTTAAACCCAAAATCAGAAGAGGAAGAATTTGGAGCCAAACATATTTACAAAGGATTTACAAGCCTCAGATGGGATATATGCAGATATATGCTCCATATATATTTCCTCAGACCTCATGAGTGGAACCACACTTGTCTTTAGGCCTCCATCTTTTTTTTTTTTTTAAACTTGCAAAGTTTTGTGAACATAGGATGTTTCTATAGGGGACACAAAACATGCCCCTTCTGCAAATACCTTTCCAAATAAGCAGCTGAACCCAAGTGCTGCTAATCTCACAGTTCACAATACACACCACACTTGTAAAAAATCAGGATTTCTGTCAATTTGTGACCAATAAATCATTAAGTTGACCTTAAAGACCTTGATGGACAGTCAAATTTTAATAGGTTGTTAACATGACCCCACCTTTCGAGGTTTTATCAGAATTCATTCAAAACTTTTCAGGCTATATAACTTTCATCTAGAAGGTAAAATGAATATTTACATCTGCACTGTAAGTAAAGTTACTCAGCCCAAAACCATTTTCAGGTGCCTGTGCAGCCTCTTTTACGGTGGCCCTGAGAGGCCAAACAAACTGCAACTTAAGAAAACACCAGCAA